>NC_056741.1:1970689283-1970921783 GCF_019279795.1 Protopterus annectens
TATGAATGAGGAAGTGACTGTGTGTGTGTATGTGTGAGATCGGAAGAGTGATAGGGATGTATGAATGAATGCGTAAGTGGGTGTGAGGCCGGTGGGTGTGACAGACAGTGAGAGCGATGTGTGAATGAATGCAGGTATGGATGAGGAAGTGACTGTATGTGTGTGTGTGTGTGTGTGTGTGTGTGTGTGTGTGTGTGTGATTGAATGTCCAGATTTTTGCCTTATATTTTTGGTGTGTTCATCCTAAAATCTGTACTTTTCTGGCAAATAGTTGAGGATTGAAGTCATTAACTAATGACAAACATTTGAGTTTAAGACTCCACATCCTTCAGAGAATTCATGCTAATGCAAAACCAGTTATTCTTTCAACTTTCTAAGTTTGTAAGAGCAATATTTCAAATCTGTCCCATTTTGGCCCCCATCATTTTAGGCAATGATAGGGGGACAAAAGGGGACAGATTTGCAATATTGCTCTTACAAACTTAGAAAGTTGATAGAATAATAGGTTTTGCATTAGCATGAATTCTCTGAAGGATATGGAGTCTTAAACTGAAATATTCGTCATTATTTAATGACTTCAATCCTCAACTATTTGCCAGAAAAGTACAGATTTTAGGAGGAACATGCCAAAAATATGAGGCAAAAGTCTGCACATTCTGCGAAAATCTGTACAGTTAAGAGGTGTGAATCACATACACACACAGCCACTTCCTCATTCATACCTGCACACACAGCCACTTCCTCATTCATACCTGCATTCATTTACACATTGATCTCAGTCTCCCAATCTCATACATACACACACAGCCACTTCCTCATTCATACTTGCATTCATTCACACACACACACACACACACACACACACACACACACACACACACACACACACACACACACACACACACAAACAGCCACTTCCTCATTCATACCTGCATTCACTCACACATCGCTCTCACTCTCCCAATCTCACACACACACAGCCACATCTTCATTCATTCCTGTATTCACTCACACATCGCTCTCACTCTCCAAATCTCACACATCCACACACACAGCAACTTCTTCATTCATTCCTGCATTCACTCACACTCGCCGTGAACTAATAAGCTTAACTGCAAAATAAACCAATAAACCACGAACTGTTCGTGGTTTATTTTGCAGCTAAGCTTATTAGTTTGCGGCGCCCCTGTGAGGAAGCCGTGGCTCTCCAGGGTGCCGCAGCACACACTTTGGGAACCCCTGAAATATGCACTTTATGTGTGCGGTGAGGGGGGGGGCCTTGGGAAAATCTGGATTCAGCAAGGGAGCTGTGAATCAAAAAAGTTTGGGAACCACTGCTGTAGGCAATTAGTTGAACATAAGATTAATCTGCTGCAACCAATAGTTAGAAATTCTTTCCCCACATTCATTGATTTACTCATTATTGCATGCACCAGAATATAGTTGGAAAGGGTTGTCTATCTAAAATATATAAGGTACTTAAGAAATCAACAGTATGTCACAGAGAAAGGTATTGGAATTATTTTAGACTTGTTAATAATTGCTCCCCATGTGAAGATGATAAAAAACTAATACTCCAACTTCAGAGCAAACTACTTCATCACTAAGGTGGAGGATATTCTCTTGGAAGTTTTTACACAGAACCTTTATCACACCGCACAAAGATGAATTAATGTTTAATAAAGACATAGGATGTAGCCGCCCTCTCCAAAGCAAAAAACACAGCATCAATGGGACCAGATGGTGTCCCAGGCTGCGTCCTAAATGAACTCCAAGAAGAGCTAAACCCAAACATAAAACTACTGTTCAATCTCAGCCTTACTACAGGATATGTGCCCAAAGAGTGGCGTACAGCAACAGTGGTCCCTCTCCATAAAGGTGGTGCCTCAACGGATCCTTGAAACTATCGCCCCATAAGCCTGACTAGCTTGGTCTGCAAAACTATGGAAAGGATCATCATGGACCTCATAAATAAAGATATTGGGGACCTACAGACACTGGATCCTACCCAGTTCGGCTTTGTTAAGGGCAGATCCTGCCTCTTAAACCTGGTTGATTTCTTTGAAACAGTCACCAAGGCCATTGACAAGGGGAAGGTGGTCCACACAGCCTACCTGGACCTCGCAAAAGCCTTCGATACAATACCCCACTCGGGCATTATAGATAAGCTCACCAGCTTAAATATAAACCCCTATGTCACTACATGGGTTGCAAACTGGCTCAAGGACAGAACCCACATGGTTAGAATTGCTGGAGCCATGTCAGACACCAAACCTATTACAAGTGGTGTCCCACAAGGCTCCGTCCTGGGACCTCTCTTGTTCGGTATATATTTCTCGGAGGTACAGGCCAACACGGAAGAACTGTGGCTGACCAAGTTCGCAGATGACTGCAAACTGGGCGCCATAATCGACTCTCCAGCCGACACAAGCATCCTCCGAAAGGGCCTCATAGAAACAGACAACTGGTGCCAGAGCCATGGCCTCAAGCTAAATGCCAAAAAGTGAATAGTCATCCCCATTGGCAAAAACAATGTGCCCACAAATTACCACATAGGTGGTAATCCATTAAGTACAGAAGAAGTAATTAGGGACCTGGGGATCCATGTCGATAGCAATCTCTCATTTGACAACCACGTGGCCAAAGTGGTTAGAAAAACATTTTATATAGCCCACCTAATCATGAAGGGATTCACATCTAGATCAGGGGAGGTCATCGTGCCTCTTTACTCATCCCTCATCAGGCCCATAATTGAGTACAATGCCCCTTTTGGGATGTACCTTACCAGACACCTGCAGCAACTGGAAAGACCCCAAAAGTACCTCACCAAGAGGATCAAAGGGCTCAAACAGATGCCATGTGCTGCCCGGTTAAAGAAACTCCAGCTCTACTCAGTGGCATACCGCCTGTTCAGAGGCGATCTGTGCCTGACGTATAAAGCCATGTCCAACCCGGAATTAATGGACATGCTGCACCTCAGAAAATCCAAATCCCATCGAGCTACGTGCTTGAGAGACTTGAACCTCAGCACTGAAATAAATAAGACATGCTGGAGGGACAGATTCATAACCCAGAGGCTCCCTTCACTCTGGAATAAAATCCCAGTCCAGGTTAGGCAGAGTCCCTCATTGACTCTCTTCAAGAGAAATCTTGATGAGTGGATGGGAGATCGTAGGTTTACCCCGGGTATCACTTCTGTGTCACTGTTAGACAGAGGCACAGTATACTAAACTCGAAAAAGGGCATAGCAAAATTAACTTAAAATGGGTGGCGAAAGCCAAACACATTCTGGCTAGGCTTATAAATGCCCTAGGACAGATAGCCTAGTATGAACCTATGAACCTATGAACCTATGGAGATGTAAACTTAATGTTAAAGCTGACTGATAGTATATGTTTTATGAATGTATAAAATTTAAAACATTTTGGGATAATATGTATTTTCTATTACAGTCTGTTTTTAATGATACATTTATGCTGACCAAATCTCTTATTTTGTTTACTACACCTATTCCCACTTGTGTCACAAAAATAAAATACCCTCTTTTATGGAGTATCTTAACATTAGCAACAAAAGTCACCACCAAGAACTGGAAGAGTCAGACTACCCCAGTTTACTGCAAAGTGTCGAAGCACAGTTGTGCATTTAGTCACATAGCTGACCCAAAACATTGAAAATGAAAATACCATGTTGTAATAAATGCCAAATGGAAGACATACTATGTTCGACATTCAACATGCCTGGCTTCCATTTTTGAATGTAGGCGAGTCCTTCTATGTTTATATGTGCCAACTATGAGATCGCACCACAGTGAGGAAAACAGTAAATTCCCTGCTATCCACTGTAATTGCAATCTCAACCTCAATGCTGAATGCATAATAATGAATGCAGCTTTATTGTTGTTAATATGGTTCATAAGACTTAACTTTTGGCATTCTGCAACCTTGAAATATTGATTTTGCCCGAATGGCATTCGATGTACTACACTTCAAGATTTTGATAGTAAACTGACTACTTTTACTATGAACAAACTTGTACACTTAGCAACGGAACTTGTCATCTTGAACTTATCACAATCGAGACAAGAGCATCTAGAATCACCTCTTCTTATAATATATGGTTGAAATTCAAAGAACTGCTGGATAAACAGACTTTAATAATTAATGAACAGCTACTCTTATATTTTCTTTGTTTTATAGTAGACACCATTGTAAATGGTTATTTTAGTTGTTTATTATTTTTCTTTTAGATATGTGTATTTGTTTTATAATATTTCTATTATCATATATTGTTTTGTTATTAAAATTTTCAGTAAAAATAATTGAGAAAAAAAATATTTGATGTGTCTTATACTAGGTAGATTGTTTTAATAATTATCTCCGGTTAGTCTCTCATCCACTGAAATTGCACAATTTTGCATGCCTCTCAGCAGTAGATGAGCAAAATGTGTGACAGCATTTGTGACAAGTGGGCACAGTCCATGATGAGACATCAAATCTGAGCCAGGAAGCACAAAGCAGTCTGTATTCAGATGTAGTTTCCTATTTGTGTACTACAAATACAATCCGATTAGTTATACATTTGCACTTTAAAATGTTATTGCATAATGTATAAAACTGTCTTCTTCTTGTGGTGCCTCAGTCTGAGACTTATTTCTGTTTCTAGTATAAACAATGAATGTTTTACCATCCCTCACACATTCAATCTAGGATTCTGGTCAGGTCTGCTGTGTTCAGTTCTGTTAATATTCATTGGATAACAATGCATGGTTTTATTAAATACATTGCACAGGTGAAGTAAAAATAACATTGCATTAGATTTCCTCTGTGCAATTCATCAAACTTGTTTCTAAAAGTAAAGAAACTGTTGCTTACTGTATTTCTTTGTATCATCCAGTTCACAAGATGTATAGAAGGCTAAGTGATTGGAGACAGAGTTGCACAGGGAATGCATTAATAAACATGTAATTCCCTAGGCGGTCAGGGTCATTGCTGTATTCCATCATAATTCCCAAAGGTTTAGACTGCCAGTTACTGCAAACAGAGAGACAGTATCCTGAAGAGTCACCCCTTTCTGCATTAGTAAGAAAAGAAACACTTAATAACTGAAAAAAAAAGTTGTTTGTTGTGTTTTGTAAGCCTCGATTTAGGTAACAAACAAAATATTTCTTCCCTATTCCTTCTAGGTATTCATGTTAGTGTTACAGAATGAATAACTTTTATAAACATGTATTTGAAAATTCTTTGTCATGCAGAACTAGATTAGTTACAATCAATTATTGTGGCCCCCTAGAGTCCCTATGAAGTGTTTGCCTGCCTTAGACGATAGTGTGCCTTTACAGAAAAGATAAGTTTAATTGTATCCATACTAGGGTATACCAACCATGTCTCTGTGCTATTTGTATATCAGTATTTTTTTTAATTAATGTTAAAGAGAATATTTTAAATCCTGCTAGGATTTTTTCCCATCAATTAAAATGTTTGCCTTCTAACTCAATCCCAGAAAAAAAACTACAGTGCAGGGAAATGTGAAATTAGGCTTCTCCTTTTGAAAACTCTAGGGTATGGAAAATTTGTTATATGGGATATATTTATATCTTGTGTATATGAAAATAAGTCATCAGTTTCATGCATTACATTATCTTCGTTCAGGGTACTCTCAGACTGTTAGTCTAGCTTGGCATAGCATTTTATTTGTACATATCTCACACTACATGACTATGTTCAACACAGCCAGTGTATGAAATCTGATTGGGGAGGTGCTGGTTGTATGAATGATTCTCCTTTGTTATAGTGCATGGAAGCTTTCTTGGGGGCATATTACATTGTTTTATACTCTTGTTATCTTTTAAGAAATATTATGAATATTATGAACACTTTTAATACATTTAATTTATTTGACTTGCTTGCACAATTTTTTATTAACTAATTAAACATTGTTCCTGTAGTCCATGTTTTGATTCCCTTGGCCTCCATTTGCCTACTGTCCAACTCTGAGTAAGTCAGTTATTAAAATTGTGTTCCTGGGCTGCATCTGGACAATGACCATTTGGATCAGAGTTCTAACATGGCTAACATACAAACACACACACACACAATTTGTGTGTGCACGTGTGTGTGTGTGTGTGTGTGTATCTATCTATATATATATATATATATATCTATATATATATACACACACGTGTATGTGTCTGCATATGTATAGTGTGCACTGTGTAAGATGTATATTGACTGCAACTTATCAGTCCTAAATGGTGGTTGGGTGTTGGAAAGTTTCCAGATTGTAGCTAATATGGAGTTCAGACTAAATTTTATGTCTAATTCTAGTTGTACAGACTTTGTTTTAATTTTATACATTACCAACAGGTTTGGTATTTCATAGAATAGCACCACAGGCATGGTATCAACCAGACAGTTACAGTGTAAGGAATGTTTGTCATTTGTTTGCAGTAAAACTGATAATAATCCATATACTAACCAGACTGCTAGATATGATGGTGTAAGGAAAAGAAAATTGAACCTTGAGAATGTTGTACTATTACAGGACAGCCTGTCTATCAAAAAGTGATGTGCATTATGTGGATTGTGTGGGGCTGCCTGCCTGTTAAAAAAATATGTGCACTAATTGTGTATGTGGGATGGGTAGGGGTATATGCACTGTGTGTGTATTTGGGGTGGGTGGGTTGCCTGTCCTTTAACAGAGATGTGCAGTAAGTGTATATGTGGGGTGGCAGGGCTGCCTATTTATTAAAAGGATATGTGCACTAAGTGTGTATGTTGGATGGGCGGGGCTGCCTGTTTATTAAAAGGATATGTGCATTAAGTGTGTATGTGGGAGTGGTTGGAGCTGCCTGTCCTTTAAAAGAGATGTACCCTAAGTGTGTATGTGGGGTGGGCAGGGTTGTCTGTCCATTACAAGATGTGCACTAGGTTTTTATGTGGGATGTGTGGGGCTGCCTTTATATTAATAAGAGATGTATGCAAAATGTATATGTGGGGTGGGTGGGGCTAGTTGTTAATATGATACATAAATAACTTGGCATCAGAAAGAGGTAAAACACACCATCCATAACAATTTAGAAATTGGTAGTTAAATACTCAAGAGATTAGCAAAATCTTTGCCATCTATTGAAAAACGTAATCCTAGTAATCCATCCAGTACATCAGGTAATTATATTTTTGATGCAGCAAAAGCAATTAATAAACTATGGACAAGTGAAATAATCTGTTATGATAATTCTTCTGAGTTTTAACAACCTTTCTACATATGCTGTCTGTGAAGAACTGTATTGCGGCATTCAGATTACTCTAGTGATGATTATATCTCTCAACCTTTTAGTGCAAGAAATCTGGACAAAGCCTGACAAAACAAGGGGACAAAGGCCCAAAATAGGGACAGATTTTAAATATTGTTCTTATAAACTTAGAAAGTTGCTAAACTAACAGGGTTTGTGTTAACATACATTTTCTGAAGGATCTGAAGTCTGAAACTCAAATATATGTCATTATATAGGGACTTCAATCCTCAGATTGTCAGGAAAACTACAATTTTATGAAAAACAGACCAACAATATGAGGCAAAAATCTGGATATTCTGCAAAAATCTGTACAGTTGAGAGGTATGACCCCCCCCATCTGAAAACTCAGGATATGTCGATCTGCTTTTTAGTCTAAATAAATTAATAAGTCTATGGTATGGCTAGTTTAGCAACTTTAGTTTGGTTGATAATATTTTTCTTGTATGCATGAAATTGGAAAGCAGATTTTTCAGTAGAATCAACTGCAAAAAGATGCTGTTTTCTAAGAAAAACTTGGCTTTTCCAAGAACTTCTCCCTTTTCCATTTTGGAAATTATTTTGTTCATTATATTCATATATAGTTACTAGGTCAGTAGTGGCTACTAATTCAGTGGTGGTATCTTAAGATCTTTTTGGTAGTAAGAAAAGAATAAAGTAGTATTGATGGTGTCTGTCTTACCTAATGGAAAGGTAAGCAGTTTTCAAAGCCTAGGTGGCCTACAGCACCCCTTGGAAATTGTCAGCAGTCAGCTCTGTGACATAAAGGATAAAAGGCTGAGAATAACCTGGATGACACAGGTATGAAGAGTAGCCTGAACTCTGGAGAAACCTGGGGAAGATCAGAGTGAGTAATACATACTGTCTCACCCATCATTGGGAGCGGTATGTGTTCCAGTCTGGTACTGGAGTGATACCTAGGAGAGGCATGTGTTCTACTCTGGTACTGGACTGATGCCTAGGAGAGGTATGTGTTCCAGTCTGGTACTGGAGGGATACCTAGGAGAGGCATGTGTTCCACTCTGGTACTGGATTGATGCCTAGGAGAGGCATGTGTTCCAGTCTGGTACTGGAGTGCTGCCTAAGAGAGGTATGTGTTCCAATCTGGTAGTGGAATGATGCCTCTGAGAGACACGTGTTTCAGTCTGGTACTGGACTGATGCCTCTGAGAGACACATATTCCAGTATGGTACTGGACTGATGCCTCTGAGAGACAATTGTTACAGCCTTGGAGAGGCATGTGTTCCAGTCTGGTACTGGAATGATGCCTCTGAGAGACACGTGTTTTAGTCTGGTACTGGACTGATGCCTCTGAGAGACACATTTTCCAGCCTGGTATTGGACTGATGCCTTGGAGAGGCATGTGTTCCAGTCTGGTACTGGAGTGATGCCTGGGTGAGGCATGTGTTCCAGTCTGGTACTGGAATGATGCCTCTGAGAGACATGTGTTTCAGTTTGGTACTGGACTGATGTCTTTGAGAGACACATCTTCCAGTCTGGTACTGGACTGATGCCTCTGAGAGACACTAGTTCCAGTCTGGCACTGGACTGATGCCTCGGAGAGGCACATGTTCCAGCTTTAGAGAGGCATGTGTTCCAGTCTGGTACTGGACTGATGCCTGGGAGAGGTATGTGTTCCAGTGTGGTACTGGAATGATACCTCTGAGAGACATGTGTTTCAGTCTGGTACTGGACTGATGTCTTTGAGAGACACATGTTCCAGTCTGGTACTGGACTGATGCCTCTGAGAGACATGTGTTCCAGGCTTGATGAGGCATGTGTTCCAGTTTAGTACTGGACAGATGCCTCGGAGAGGCATGTGTTCTACTCTGGTACTGGACTGATGCCTCTGAGAGGCACTAGTTCCAGTCTGGCACTGGACTGATGCCTCGGAGAGGCACATGTTCCAGCTTTAGAGAGGCATGTGTTCCAGTCTGGTACTGGACTGATGCCTCGGAGACACACATGTTCCAGTCTGGTACTGATGCCTTGGAGAGGCAGGGAAAGGTCCAACAGTAGTCTGGGCCATACAGTACACTTACTGCACTAAGTTGGGTTAGGTATTTTAGGCAGATTTTAGAGCATGCAAAGTATGTCCATGTTCCACAGGGCTGGTATTGTGTGCTTTGTTTCAGCAGTTCACACACTAGGAACATAGGGAAAGGGTGTCAGGTCAGTGAAATATGTAGCACCTCTGTATACCTGAATGATAACTTCTGCCTAGCTCACTCTTGCAACCTCCTGTGCCTACCTGGATGATTACTTCTGCCTGAATGACTCTTGACACCTCCTATGCCTACCTCAATTGCTTTTTCTTGTATGGCTCTTTCCACCTCCTATGCCTACCTGGATGATTTGTTCTGCCTGGATGGCTTTTGCCTGGAGTGCCTGTCATTGTCATTACCACTGTAGTTGCAAACAGGGACATCTGTATGGTAGCTCATGGACCATGAGGTGATGTGGAGGTGCAACAGGCAGTGCAACAGGGGAATAAATGGGGAGAAGGCTGATGGCTGGGAACACAGATGAAAAGCAGCAGTTAGGGGAAAAAAGGAAATAACGCCCATTTTCTCTAGTTCTTTTCAGTAGTTTTCTATCAGTAGGCTGTGTTTCTTGAAGCTAGAGAAATGATTTTGTCATTTGTCCATTGAAATCTGGGGATAATCCTATGGCTACAAATTATATATGTATTAGTCTAATGAGTTTATTGGAAAAAGTGTTTGAAAAGTTATTTTCAATTTGATTGTAACTCTGTGTTTACATTTGTGTTGTTTGTAATCATAAAAGATCATTCACACCTAGTGAACGCATTTTATTTTTATGTTACAGTTAGATTGATAGAGGGTTTTGATAGTATTCCTCGTGGTGCTATTCCTAAAGTATTGATCAAATCTGATGCTGATACTTCCCTTGAAGAATGTCTGGTAAACTCGTTGACCGATGCCATTTCTTTCCATTTCATTACATTATGTCCTTAATGGAATATATCATGTGACCAGTGGATTCCACAGAATCATTGCTGGATTAACCTGATTATTTTATTCTTCAGTATTGTCAAAGCTTCAAATACAGTTTAGCAAAGTTTCCATATTTGCCGATGACTGTAAACTCACTCCTTTCATTAAATCTAGGTATGATGTTCATAATCAATAATATCTAACTAGTCTACATATGGCAAATAAAATATTGTCAGCTTCAGTTCCATAAATATATATTATTTGTACAACGTGGTTTAAATGCCTATCCTGGTTCTTATGTGATGGATACTAATATAATCAAAACATCAGTTGTAAAAGTCTGGACATGTTTATTAGGAGCCTTGGCATTTACTGTATATTCAAAAAAAAAAAAAACTTTTGCAACTGCACAGAAGATATTTCATGATATCAAACATAGGTCCCTTAGGTTGTACTACCACTATACAAATATTTTTATGGCCACAACTGGAGCATTGTGTTTCATTGTATTTAATTGGTATATTTCATTGTATTTAATTGGTCTGCTCTGATTTAATTGTTGAATTTAGCATTGTATGTCTGCTCAGTCTATTGCTACTGTGTGCTAACTTGTAGTTTCATGTGTTCTATTTTTGAATGACTTCCATTGTCCTGTTCTGTATACCTTGAAATGCTTGGCTAAACTTGTTAGTTATAGAGACATGAAGTTCTGAACAAGATGGTGGGAGTATGATTTAACAACAAGCTAGCTTTGTATGCTGTTGCCTGATTTTTTTTTTCTCCTCTAGGAATTGAGCCTGGCTTTGTATATATTTCTACTGTATTCATGATAGAGTGTTTTTAAGGTTGTGTTTTGCCCTATATTTTAAATCTTCTCCTTCTCCCCTCTTTTTCCCCAGCTATATTCACATCCTGACCACTACTAGGTCCGGGATCTTATAACCTAACTAAGACTGCTGCCTCCTATACCACTGTAAGGAACGACGCCAGCCCTCTTTTGGGAGCTCTCTCCTGGAAAATTAGAAGAAAGTATGTCCTACAATTCCTGTAACTTGTAAATAACTGTTGTTAGCCTTTAACTGTACAACCCGTAGCCAGGTCAGCCAGCAGCCTCACATTGCTTCTTCCAAACAACTGACCAAAGTCTCCATTAGTATCCCCAGCTACCTTGCCTCTTACTGTATGCAGTAAAGCCCTTTAAGAAGCCACGGTTCCAGTACCTGCTGTTGCCTCTAGGTGGCGCCCTTCTCATAGAGATATTCCCCTCTGGAAGAAATTCCTCCCCAGCAAAGCCTCTTTATCTTACCCTCTGTTAGTCCCTCTATACCCTTCCACCTTTAACTACTTTCCCTGCTACCTCTGGCATCTACTCACTCCTACCTTTTGCCTTCTAACCTTCACTTATCACTTGATTAACTCACCTGTACGATCTGCTCTTCTCAGATTGCTTTCACCTGAAACTGTTTGTTTCTGTTTGTTTCTGCCCCGCTTCGCTCCCCTCCCTACCCCCTTATCCCACCCACCCCACGCACCCTCACCCTTATACCTCACTTACCACTCCCCCTAAGTAATCCCACCTATCCATATCACCGACCTCAATTGTATATCTCCTCCCATTAATTACTACCACTCTATTTCCTTTCCTCCCCCCTCCCTCCTACTCCTAAGCTAATACTGTGCCTCTTCCCATCAAGTCTCTCAAACTTACACTTTAATCTTAACCTACCTTTACATTGACAATTCCTTTTCTCCACTACTCACCATGTCTTTTAAAACCAACAAAACACCATCCTTGGCCCCTATAATAAAACAGAACCCAGCCAAGCTATTACCCCTGTTCATTTTTACCCTAGTACTCACACTACCCTATCTCCTAACCTCTTATGAAACAAATTATAATTATGACCTTAAAACCTCTTCCAAACAAACTGCCACTAATTTAACTACCCCAAAGTTCACACATTCAAACATTACTTCTACCTCTTCCTACCTCTTAGCCAAATATCACAGACTATCCCATATTAAATCTAATAATCTCATGTTAAGAAAACTAAAATATTTGATGATGATTACCTGTAAGCCACACTTAAACTACAATCCCTCTACCCTGGTAGATGGCGATATACATCCTAACCCAGGACCCTTTACTATTTCCTCTGAAGCTACACCTATTATCTCAAATTCCTCCCTTCATTTACCAACCTTTAATGCTCATTCCTTACTCATAGGACACCTTAATATCAGAAGTGTAAACAACAAAGTCACCCATCTCCACTCTCTCCTTGAATACTACTCTTTCGACATCCTATGTTTAACAGAAACCTGGCTAAAACCCCTCACCAAGGATACAGAAATCATTCCACCAGGCTATAACATCATAAGACAAGACCGCAATACTCGCAAAGGAGGGGGAGTTGCACTAATACTTAAGACTGATCTAAATATAACCTTAGTACCCTATGCTCCCCCAGAGAACACCAAAACTGAACTCCTTATATCAAAGCTACAACTGAACCCAAATAAAGCCATATATATTATCAGTACTTATCTACCTCCTGGAAATAACTCCATAATTATAGAAAATCTCCTTAGCTGGGCATCATCCACCTTTCCACAAGAAACTGTAATACTTGGAGACTTCAACCTTGACTGGTCATCAGTTAATACTACTAACCCAGTCTCTCATATTAATCTCCATGGCTTTACTCAGACTATTAATACCTCCACTAGAATTAATAAACCTAACAACAAAGAAAGTATACTAGATTGGATTCTTGTTAATAAACCACAGCTACAATACCAAACCGGCACTTTGCCAGATGACATTAGTGACCACAACTTAACCTATATCATAAGAAAGAAGAATATTGCTACTAATGCCCCTACCATCCGAACCTCTCGTAGTAC
This sequence comes from Protopterus annectens, assembly GCF_019279795.1. Lineage (NCBI taxonomy): Eukaryota > Metazoa > Chordata > Ceratodontiformes > Protopteridae > Protopterus > Protopterus annectens. Next base: position 1,970,702,442 of record NC_056741.1, read on the forward strand.
TAAAAACTTTAACCCCATCCTATTTAACAATGAACTGAATGCCTGTAACTGGATACCTCTACAAATTCTTCCACTTGAAGAAGCAGTTCAATATTTTAACAACACATTCCTATCCATCCTAGATAATCATGCACCAAAAAGAACTATCAGAGTCAAAACTAAACCCGCTCCCTGGCTATCTAAGGAAACAAGGCACAAAATGTTACTCAGAAACAAATCCTGGATAAAATGGAGAACTAGTAAATCTCCCTCTGACCAACAGACCTTCAGACACTTAAGAAATAGTACTAAAAAAGCTATTATCTCGGACAAAAAAAACTACTATAGTAACCTCCAACAAGTTAATCATAACAATCCCCAAAGATTCTGGGCAACCTTGAATAGACTTCTTCACCCCGGACAAACTACCACCCCCTCTCCCTCTGGATCCGAAAAAAATTCTTCCCATGAAACTGCCAATGCTTTCAACTCCTTCTTCACTAATACTATAAATTCTCTGGCCTCTCACCTTTCCTTTGACAATTCTAGCATCCCTGCTCAAGCAGCTTCTATTCAACCTTCCTTCACTCTACAACCTATCTCTACCACCTTCATCCAAAAATGCATCCAAAAACTTAAACCATGTACCCCATCAGCTGACCAACTTCCATCTGAATACCTCCAAAAAGCAGCTAAGGTTATAGCCTATCCCATATCCATCCTTATCAATAGAACAATTAATGAAGGTACCATACCTGACATCTGGAAGATCTCACACATTATACCCCTACATAAAGGAGGTAACTCCAATGAATAATCTAATTACAGGCCTATAGCACTCTTATCTCCCCTAGCTAAAATCATGGAAAAATGTGTCCACTACCAACTAATGAACTACCTAACTAAAAATAACATTCTAACTCCCTGTCAACACGGCTTCAGGCCTTTTCACAGTACTACCACTGCTCTTCTTTCCTTTACTGACTTCATAAACACAAACCGCAATAATAACATTCTTTCTTCTGCACTCTTTATTGACCTGTCCAAAGCCTTTGACATGGTTAACCACCCCCTCCTCATAAAAATCCTAGAATCTCTTGCTTTAGAACCTAAAGCTATCCTTTGGTTTACTTCCTATCTCACTAACAGGAAACAGGCAGTCCTCTGGGAAAACAAACTCTCCTCTCTCCTTCCAATTTCTCTTGGTGTCCCACAAGGCTCTATTCTTGGACCTCTCCTTTTCTCCCTTTTTATAAATGACCTACAAGCAGCTATTCCACAAGCTACTTGCATACAATACGCTGATGACTCCACTCTTATTTGCTCAGCTAAAACCATTCCAGAGCTACAAACTATTACTCAAAATGTATTCCACACAGTAGAAGCATGGTTCTTAAAACGCTGCCTACTCTTAAATGCTAAAAAAACAAAACTCCTCCTCTTTAAACCTACTACTAGATCCCCCACTTTAGATTTCTCTATCTCATCTATTAATGGCACCCTCATATCAGCTGACTCCACTACCAAACTGCTAGGTGTCATGATTGACAACAACCTTACCTATGATTGTCACATCAATAATACCATTAAAACTGTAAACAGAAAACTGGGCTCCTCTACAGAATTAGAACATTCTTAACCCCTGCAGCCAAAGCTGCTCTTGCCCACTCTCACCTTATTTCAACTCTTCTCTATGCCTCACCAATTTACACTAACCTGAAGAAAAACAATCTCTCAAAATTGGCTAACACTTATAATAGTATTGCTAGATTTGTGACTGGTAATCAATTTAGAACTCACCACTGCCTGAACCTTCAACAACTTCACTGGCTTGAATTAGAAAATATGTTGCTTCTTTCCCAACTCTCCTTTGTCCATAAAGCTCTCTATCAACCTAATAACACTCCTGCACTTTCCAAACTTCTGACCCCCTACTCTAACCTGAACTCACTTCGTTCCTCCAGTAAACTACTAGTAACTTTAACTAAATCCAACAACCTTGCTGGTGACTCCCTCCTCTCTAACGCCCTTGGTAAACACTGGAATCAACTTCCTACTGAACTTACTTCTATTCCAACTCCTATTCTGTTCAAACAAAAACTCAGAACCTACCTTAAAAATCAATGGTTATGTCCCTGCTGTAACCCCGACTAGATCTCCCTATAACCACCTCTACTCCTCCCTCTCCTTCTCCTTTCTCCTTCTTTTCTTCTACTAGCTTTACGACCATCACTTGATAAGCGCTAACTCTCTAATATCCTTCTCCTCCTTTAGTTGCATTTTCTTTTACTGAAAGTATAGATTTTACTGATCTACTCACTCTTTTTCTGTATATTTCTCTTTTCTCTTTTACTCTCCTTATATAACCTTCCTATAAAATAATGTGAAATAAGTTTAAACTTTATTTTTATTGTGTGAGAATGAGGAATCCTATCATACTATGTTATGTTAATATTAAATCCTATGATGTCTTCCTGCATATTTGCATATCCCCCCTCCTTCTCCTTTTTACCTCGTTCATTTTTTGTATATTATGTAACTGTGTTTATATCTATGTGGAGCTTTTCTCCCCGGGCCTCTACTGAAAATGGAAATATATCCAGTTAGACTAGCCCGGTTAACAAATGTAAAATAAAAATAAATAAAATAAAAATAAATAAATAAAATTTACTTAATTATAGTTGCATCTATAAACTAGAAAGAGTGTAACATTATTTTACTAGGAAAGTAAAATGGCTGACCTTATTTATGAAGAAAGGCGGAAGTATTTCTCTTTATTTTCTTTTGCATATAGACTCTGCAGAGGTGGCCCTTTTCTCGGATATAATACAAGACAGAATGTATTATTGCAAGTACCTATTTTCCGGATGCTTCTAAATCTGATAGATGTGTTAGTGTAAGTACATCTTTTATAAAATTAAAATAGTCCCACTAGACAGATGGCCTCTTTTTGGGGGAGACTCAAGGCTGTGTTCATACTGACTAGGGTACATTTGGCCAGAGCATCAGGAAAGTCTTCCTTCTGTTTTTTGTAGGTGCTGCTGGATGTTTTACATTTAACCAAATAATGGGGTACTTAGGGTAGGGTGAAGGGGGCAGGCACCCCATGTTGAAAATGTTAGGGGGCAGTTTAAACCTCAAGTCCAAGGAGAAGAGTTTTTTTTTTTTTAAGAGGGGGATCCAGATCAGGGGATGATTCAGGATGCAAAAGTGGCTAACTTTACCTCTGCAGCCAACTTACTGTCAACTCTGGCAGCTGAAAACTTGGCTTAATATCTCATCTTAAGCACAGCACATTCAGGAGTGTATCATGCACTAAAGCTGGATTGCAGTACCAGTATTGGGAAACTAAAACAAGCACCTGGGATGGGAGTAGAATCCATAGTCTTCAGCACTTGAAGCATCAAAGGCAAGTATGTACCCTTTAGAGTCACTAACATGTGCCAGAGTGTGATTTTGATGTTCAATCAACCACTAGGATGAGAAGTAAACTTTTCATAAAATTAAAAAAAAAACTTTTAAGATAGTATTATACTCTTTCATGGGTAGAATTTAAGAATATAAAATCAGAGGAACAGACAATAGAAGGTAAGAGGAGTGGTAGGAAAAAATAAATGATAAATGGAGAGAGATAAGATGGCAAAAACTGCATATGTTGGGTTGTGTTATCTTGTGCTGTGCCGTGTTATATTATAATGTGTTAAGTTGCTTTATATTACTATTATTTTTTCTAATAGCCTAGCAAAGCTGGTTATATGGACTTTGAAGAATGGGAATCAAAACTAAATTAAAAAATAGGTCATTGTCCTTGTTCACCTACTGTTCACGTGTAGAATTACTTCTCCTGTGACCACAAGTTTATCTGCACTAAAAAAATAAGTTAAAAAAGTGAGATTGTACATTAAGCTTGCTTTTATCAGATTTTAAAGCAAAACTTCGTAAGGAACATTGCAGCCAGAAAGAGTCTGTTGATGTGGTTTGCACCTGGAGAGGCACTCTGTATAATGAATATGGTTATGGTCCTAAACTGATTCCTGGAGTCTTTGAGAGTTGCTTAAGATCTGCAATTTACACTGTATACACTGGTTATAGTTTGGATGTGAGGGGGAATGTAGGTCAAATTGGAGCAAGATTCCCAGAGATTGCACCATTATATAAACCTGTGAAAGACAGAGTATTCCCTGAGAAGTGCAGACATTCCCACTGGTTTGCTTCCAAAAGGATTTATTTGTGGAAGTTGGAGCTGGGAAATGTGTACCTGCACCCGAGACAACCAGATATGAAAAACCCTTACTTGCATGATTGCATCTGTTGTGACAGATGAAAGATGTTCTTTTAAATATTCATACTTGCCTGTTGTCATTTCACCCTGGTGTTTTAAACATGAACGGCACACCCCTACTTGTTTGGAAGATTTTGTTCAATAGTGGTGAAAACTTTTTTCCTCAGAGAGAGTAAGAATGGCTAAGTGCAAGAGCTGTGCAGAGTGGAGGACATAAGGGGATATAATGTCTTGGGTGTTCATTGATTAGGTCCAGGTACCACCTGTACATAATTCATCTGAGGAGCTCTGCATTGCAAATACTTTCCAGTTCAGTCTAGTTTTGACCCCTCTTCCATCATTGCTATCTTTGAACAGTTCATCTAGAAGTTTCTAACTATTAAATCATGTCCACTTCTTTTGGCACTCTGAAAGTCAAACACATCATAAGCATATTTCAAATTCACATCCTCACTGTGAGCACTGAGATGCCTGCTGATTTGGTTCATGGATTTGTGTTGTGTTATTTCATTAATGTTAAGTTACAGTTGCACAATTACAAGTGTAGATTATTTATTAAATTTGTTAAATCGTTTAAGGCATTTGAAATGAAGATGTAACTGTTATAACCTAGGAGATGCACTTTTTTAGGGGAGTCTGAAGAACAGGGTGCACTGTAAAAATATACAATCCTGCAGCTTTGATGAAGTTGTTGAATAGATTGTTAGCTTGTGATAAGACTTGATCTGGTCTCAGGATTTCAGTTAAACTCTGAGGAAGATATTGAACAGTCATTGCTGATGTACAAGAGGGAATCTGGTGCTGACATTTTGTTTGAGCACTTTTTGTTAGTAAACATTTTCACCTGTGCTGTTTGATAAGACAGAGAATAAATCTGCTGAGATGCAGTAAAGCCGTATTTGGAAATGAACAATTAGATGTGCCCATTACAATTTACACCCCATCTGTTAACCAAAGCAGTGCAACCCAAAGTTAAATTGAAGTAAGAATATGAAGCAAGGAAAGAGTTAAGTGAATTACAAAGTGTTAGTTTGATGAAGCAAAAATTGAATGTTTATGCTATTTGTAATGACTTGATAGCCTTGTTTCTTAAAGCAGTAGTTCTAATCTAGTAGAAAGGTAATGTTTGTTTGTGTCTTTCGGCTTTTCCCGGTTAGGGGTCACCACAGCGGAACTCCGATCCGCTAATGATTGGCAGTAGATTTTTACGTGCCGGGTTGCCAGCCCTGACACACAACCTTCAACGAAGGTACGCCCATTCACGCATGTCTCCACACAGAAGACGCTCTAGCTGAGAATCAAACAGACTGGACAATGTCTTACTGTGAGGCGACAACGCTACCGCAGCACCACCACCGCAGTGTCAATACAAAAAACACTATCTGACTTTGTATAAAGTACAGGTTTCAGTGTTTTGTACTGGTAATTCTTTGATTTAGTTTTTCTGACACAGTTTGTAACTGTCAGTACTTAACTTTTCCTAATCCCTGTCACCCAACAGGAAATATGGCTGCCATCTGAAGATTTGTATTAAAATATAATTATGGTGCACATACACTGAAGTGAAGGTGAGAACATAAGCTGTGGTCTTAAATGCTTTTTTGATAAGTAATACCAGTTAACAAATGGTGTCTAAAATACTTCACTTAGTATAAGTATGTTTTTACAAGTCCAAATAAGTCTGGTAAAATTTATGAGCAGCTTGTGACCATGTCTACATCAAAATCTATGTGCAGCTTAAATGGCGGTTTTGGTAGTACTGCTGTTTTTTATGGTGTAATGAACTGCTGACAAGATGTAATGACAGATTATGTAGAGTTATGTATAAGGTTAGTAGGAAATATGAACTAGAATTTAAAATGTGACATTCAGCAGCTTGCTGCATCCTGCTGATGGAGGTTTGTATCTCACATATTCCGCTTGCAATTTGTGCAGCCTTCCCAGAATGCCTGGGCTACCACAGAAGAGAGGCACTTGTGCCGTCTGTGTCTTAAGTGTTTGCAGCAAATTTAAAAAGAGGTTTCCATGGCAATGTACTGAAAAGTACTCGGCCTGAAGGATCTCATTAGAGATCCTTAAAGCATGGGAATGATTCAACAGAGGCTGTGTTGGCTTATGGAAAAGAATGCAATACTTCATGGAAATGGAAAGGCAGAGAAATAGTTTCACTGAAGCAAACAAAACGTGCTTGTATTTGTTAACAGTAATATAACAAAGACTGCATTACTGTCTTAGGCACATAGACATATGCATCAGACAAGCCTGTATTATCATTTTGTATGATGTGTACTGTTAGCACTAAGAGCTCATGTGTACATAAGAAAAAAATCTGCCATAGTATTGCTGCCAGGTGACTTAAAAAGGAAGGAAGGAAGGATTTTCATCTATGCAATTGCCAAAGCCAGTGTGCATTATCCTTGAAATCAGAAGGCTGACCCAGTTAAATCTGATATCCTGTACTGCCTTCACAAACACTCTCGCGTGGTAGTTTGTTTTTGCCATATAGTTGTGTTCACTGCCCTTTGGGAAAGAGAGGCCAGTATGTTCAGGTTCTTCTTGTATTAAAAGTCAATATGAAAGAACCTCTGAAGAGGGCAGTCCCCAGAGATCTGCAGTCATATTTCTCCTACCAGTACAAGTGAAGCCATGCATGTCATGGAAATAGCTCAAGGCACTGATTAAGTAAAGGATGGATTACTTTATACACAGGAGTTTCCTGCTAGTCAGCTAAGGTGACAGTCTTGAAAGCAAACAGCAGTGTGGTTCTCGCTTTTCTAGAAGAAGAAAATAAATGAGTACTATGGCGATACATGAAACCTGTACAAAAATATGAAATAGGCAAGGAATCGTTAATAATACTGAGATGCTAATACAATCTTGTTTTCATGGATTCAAGATGATTTAATGCAGAAGTAATAAAGTGAGTTGCAGCAGTTGCTTTTCAGTTCTTTTGCATGATTTTTGCAAAGACCTGGTCAGTGCACATTAACGGAAGCCTAGCAGGAAGCATCTTGTCTGCTGCAGGAATACAAATCCTCATAGTGATCTTGAAGTAAAGCCTCTAGGTGCTTGAGTATCACATCCTCATAATACCCTGTATGCTAATTAAATACTGAGGGGACATGTCACAGGCTCCCATGTAGCTGTTCGGGATTCAGGAGATGCAGGTTGGAGCAGACTGTGGTATGGGGTTCATTTATGAAAGACCAGTATAGTAAAATAATTTTCTATTTAGACCAATAAACCAAATGGGCAATTTGCTAAGTATTTATAACTGTCCTGATGTTTTGCAACATGAAGTTAGTTATGCTAGGGGCATACGTGGAGTGAAGTGGTGGGACTTCACTTTCAAAAAAAGTTTAGCAAATTGCTGGCTTAATCTGCTGCTGTCACCTGAAAATGATTTATGGTGAAAACATTCAGCCAGATGATCCACAACTTTAGCAGTTCCTTGGCTTACTTGCTGCACTCATATCTAAGTATTTATTGCAGACTCCGAGGTTCCACAACTCTATGCACTAAATGTTAAAGAAGCATTTAACATAATGTTAACCAGCAGAGAGAAGATGACTTTATTTTGGTCTGGTTTGCCTGATAATTATTAGTTCTCCCAAAGCAGCTGCCATCTTATTTAACATCCTGTCTTCTCGAGTTCACAGAAGACTTGCTTCAACTACCCACTCCACTAAGTGGGTTCATTTGTTGGTCACCTGCTCTGTGAAAGTACTTCCTTATACCTTTACTCAATCAGTGTCTTGAGCTATTTCCTTGATCTACCATGTCACTTGCTCCATAGCCTATATTTCCATTACAGGGTAATACCCTCACATTCCCCCAATCACTTATATACCTATACCTATACCTATATCATACCTATACCTATATCATATTCTTCTGTCTCTTCTGGGAAGGTGCCCATTGATGATACTGTCTAAGGGGCAGCATGGTCCATAATAGGGAGTTGCCTCAGATAAGGTGGTGTTGGCATAAAGGTTAAGGTCTTTACATCAAAGATGCAAGGTACAAGGTTTAATTCTGACCCCTGGTTATTGGCTAGGCTTGTAATAGTCTGCAGACTGATAATTTAGTACTTGCCTATGAAACTATGACATAGTTGATGAGCATGGAAGCAGGAAAGGAAAAGTGGGTAGTGCATATAAAAAGAACCCTCCACTGATGGAAGCACAGATGGCCAAGCCCCCAGGACACCCTTAGCATCCACAGCTGGCCCCATCAGTTACTGGAATAGTCTAGGAGTAGGAGGATGGTTTGTAGACCCTGTGTGGGCATGGGATGCTGGGAGTTGGATCAGTACCATTAGGTATGAGTATCTCCTTATAGGTCACGTAGTCCATTCACAACATAGTTGAATACTCCTGTTCCTTCTTTAGGATATCAACTTCCTTTCTCCTGTAAGGCCCACTTGTTTTGCACATAGTACTCCCAACATTATCCTTGCCAGTGTGTGATAGAGAGCTTTTAGTACCTTCGGATCCCTGGATTCCACTTCTTAGATAGGCTGCATAACATTTGAGTTCCCTTCATTGACACCTTTTTGCTTTTTGTCTGGTGGTGTAGGTTTTCCATTACGATAGCCCCTGTTTAGTTATTTATTTGTTTTTTTTTAATTGAATCCTCTGACTGTGTACTCTGCTTCTGGGTGGTCACTTCCCAGGTGCAGGACATACACCTGGAAAGGTTAAGGTAAAGCTATCTCTTCTTAGACCTCAGTTACACTCCCCTAAGGTCACTTTCTCCATCATGGATCACTATAACTCCCACCTTCTGCAATATCCTCAATTACCTAGCCATCCAACTCTTTTATTTATTTATTAGTCTTTGATTACTGGTAAAGTTCAGCAGAGGCCCAGGGAGAAAAGCTCCACACACTATACTTTTTCAAAGTCAATTAACAAACTATACTACGTAACACTGAACTATATATATATATTTAACAGCTGATCACCACGTTAAGTACACTGTATAGTATTTACAGCATGTTAAAGTCACACAAATCTGAAGCACGTTTAGCATTATTTTACAGTGTATATATAAAGTCACAGTGAATACAGAATCAGAATTGCCTAGACATGGTAAGGCCTTGCTGTCTCTAATTGCCAAAAAAGCAGTTACTAAAAAATGGAAATCTAAATCTAAACCAGCTATATTAGTAGTGAATATAGTAACAGAGATAAAACAACTGGAACTGAGATCATTAGAAAAAGGCAGGAGCAAACTACATAGAAAAAAATGGAAATTGTGGTAACAAGACAAACAGAGGAGGAATGAAGTTTAAAAGAAGGCAGGACTTAAATGAGCTATGTTGTTGTTGTTGTTTGTCTTTTGGCTTTTAAGGGGTAAGGGGTTGCCACAGCGGAACTCCGGTCCACTAATGATTGGCAGTAGATTTTTACGAAACACCGAGGTGCCAGCTCGACACCCAACCTTCAACGAAGGCATGCCCATTTACTCACGCATGTCTTTCGAACACTACCCAACCATGGGGAGGACATGCAGACTCCAGACAGAAGGCACTCCCAAGCCAAGCCGAGAATCGAACAGGAGAACCTCTTGCTGTGAGGTAGCAACACTACCGCAGTACCACCGCAGCTACTAATGTTTGAAAATTACTGGGTAGAGTATAAGTGATGTATGGTGTTTGCAACTGGGAGTGTGTCAATATGGCTTGTGATGTAAAATGCTTGCAACTACGATTGTGTCAGTGTGGTTTGTTTTCACTTATATGAATGTATGAGTGCTTATGTTGTAAGTGATGGTCTAATAAAGATTTTTCTTTAAAAAAGGGGGCAGGAGTTGAATAATTTATGTAATGTTGCTTAGGCTACATGATATATAGCAATATATGTGAAGCAAAATGTTTGTTAATTTTAACTTGCTAATGCAGTTTGATTGCTTTTATATATATATATGTAAATGTGCCTGTGTCACAAGTGATAATTCAATAAAAGTGATTAAAAAAATAATAAAATTAGTACACTGACAGCAGATAAGGCACGTGCAGGTGTTATCCAACCAGTTATTCACTTGAGACATGTAAGCAGATGAGAACATGAGGATTTTACAATATTTACTTGATTTGTCTAATAAAAAGTGGGCTTAATTGGTGAAGGTAGGATTGCTTTTGTTTTCAGGAATGATTTTGATGGGATTTTAAAATTTAGATGGAAAATGATTAGAATAAGAAGGGGGCTTCGTAATGTGGAATTTCCAAATACAGGATGATTTTGTTGACAGATGTGTTTTCAAAGTGGTTTTAAACAGTAGTTGAGATATTTCTTATATTGTTGGGGAGACAGACCCACAATTTAGCAAGGTATAGAGAGTATAGGCAGACACCATTATGATTCTTAGATTTTTGATTAAGTACCAAGTGTTGGTTCAGTGAACAGTTCTTAGGGGGGTGTAAGCTTGAGTTTAATGGTATCTCAAGCCATTTAAGAGACTGAAGTACAAGAAAGTGATATGTGCTTGGTTAATGTGGTTAGCTGCAAACTTTGCAATTTTATTATACAATTGCTCCAGCTTGGTTAGCAGAGAAGATTGTAGGTTAGTAAATATTGATGAGGCATGCAGAAGACAAGAGAGTGGCATAACTCTCAACTGTTCAGATTTTTGCAGAAAGTCCAGATTATTGCCTCATATTTTTTGGTCTGTTCTTCATAAAATTTGTGGTTTTGTGGCAAATCACTGAAGATTAAAGTCACTAAATAATGACATAGATTTGGGTTTTAGAGTTCATATTCTTCAGACTTTGCATGCCAACACAAACACTGGTATTTTAACAACTTTCTAAGTTAAAAAGAGTACTATTTAAAATCTGTCCCTATTTTTGGGCCTTTGTTCCACAATTATTTTAGGCTTTGTCCAGATTTCTTGCATTTAAAAAGTTGAGAAGTATGGAGAGTAGATAGGTGTGAGGTACTATCTCACGTGCATGGTCTGATACAAAGAAGTACTATTTTATAGTTGATTTTTGTACATTATACTGTTTATGCTGATTGTATATGAGGTCAATTATTATACCCAGTAGTTATGTATTTAGCATTAATTCAGTTCTAGTATTGTTAAGTGATAATAGTTTGATTGTTGAGTTGGATGTGAAAATAACATTAGTTTAGTTTTTGTAAAGAATTGTTCTAGATTGGCTTGGAACAATTTGACTGAAGAAGCTGTGCTTATTCTTTTTCATGGGCTCATAGGAAGGTACTACGTTAATGGCCCTGGGGCCCTTACAAGCCTAGCCAAGAGTTTATCCCCAAAACTCATCTTCTTGTTGAATTATGTTTGCTGGGTGCCATTTATTTATAAAGGTATTAAAGAGTAACAGTCCTGATGTCTAGCCTTCTGAGACTCCAAATGTTGTTTCCTGGAGGGTTGAGGACTCATCTACCCAGTGTGCACACTGTTTTTCGTGGCTGAAGTAACTTTTAAACTGACTGACTGGAGTGTTTGTGAGGCCCAGTTCCTTGAGCCTAGATAATAATAATATGGGATTTGAAACTGTATCAACTGTTTTGCGTAGGTCTAGAGAAAGGGATTCAACAATTTCACTTTTATTTGGTTTTTCATTAACATAGTTTATAAAAGTTGGTAATGCTGTTTCTGTGCAGTGGCCTGATCTAAATCAGTACTGTATTGTGGAAAGTAATTTTTCCTGTGTTAGGAAGTCAATGAACTTTAGGTGAACACTTATTTCAAGTATGTTAAACAGAGGGGACAAGATGGCGTGTGTAATTTGCCAGCTCAAGCGATTTGTAACCTTTATGTAAGGGAACAACATAGCAATGTTTCCATAGTTTTTGACTATAGTTTCTTGGATGGAGTATAAATCCAAGTATACTATAGTATAGTATAGGTACTGGGTATGCAAAGCCATCTACAGCTATTTTGATAAATTCTCCTGAAAGGTTGTCTGCTGCAAGAGAAGTGAGTTTTTGCATGAATTCCTTTTATCATGCTAGAAGGATTTGTAATAAGAAAGAGTGCAATAGTGACACCGTCTGCATCACTTACTGCTTTATTGGGAAAACTGAGTGTTTAAAGGGAGTCTGCAGAATTTACGTAGAATATAGTAAATATGTGTGTTGTGTTGTGTTAAGTTATAGTTTGTTTCATCTGTGAAAAGGCAGAGTTGTCAATTTTTACTAGGCTGAAGTTTATTGATTGTTTACCAAAACTGTTTTGGAGCTTTACTGCTATTTTCCTGTAGAGTAGTGGAGAAGTTTTGCTTGGAATTTAGAATGCAGTTACCTTTTGCTCATGTATTCTATTTTCTCTAAATAGCCCACTCTTTTCTGTCTTAGCTTAAAGGCACATTCATCCTAATGTTTTTTTTTCTAGCCCAATTTTCAGCAAAGCTGTTCCCGGGAGACTGAGATGAAGCATAACACTATTAAACAGTTCCTTATCCTCTCATGATCTCACCCACTGTCAGTCTTATTCTTTATGTCAGTCCTTGAGCAAGCAGTTGAGCTGATTGTACTTTCATTTCACAGACTGTTGCTCCTTGGTATCAGTAGAACATCTGGGACTGCTGCCCCTTGGTATCAGTAGAACATTTGAGACTGCCGCTATTTGGTATCTGTTCAACATCTGAGACTGCTGCTGGGCTCCCCTAACCACAGTTTACTTCCATCACCTCCTGGGTCTTCTGCAGTACATCTACAGTCCCTCCCACCAGATCATTAGTTTCCACGTGGGCCTCCATATGTGCCCCCCCTTCATGACCACCATAGTCCGTACATTTTCCACCTACAAGAATAAGGCCTGAGACAGTTTCTACCATCAATAAACCCCTCTCCACTTACTCCCTCACCTGATACCTATAGTGATTGAATCCCCCCCACTCAACCCTTTTGGTTTATTTGCTTTTTCTGCGCTCTGAATAGCTGTCTCTTCATTCCCATTGATGCACCTACCTTACTTTGAGTCATTGTATTACTCAGCCTGGCTTTCCCCTGATGTCTCATGTTACCTTGCCTTTTCTTGCCTTTGTCCCTCTCTCTCTCTCTCTCTCTCTCTCTCTCTCTCTCTCTCTCTCTCTTATGGCTAAGTCCACTTTACTTGCTGTTTGGACTGTTTTGCTCATATTCTTCTTTTTGATGCCCCCTGTATGGTCTCCTCTCTTTTTGCCTCCATTCCCTTGCTTATCTTCTTTCAATGTCCTTTCCTTCCTGATATGTCTTCCTGTTCTCAGATAATCTCCTTCTTCCTACCTTCCTCTGTCTACTCTTTCCCTAACTCCTGAATGTCCTGTCCCCTTACCAGCCTCTTCAGTTCTTCTGTTTCTCCCGTTCATTGATAACAATACTGTTGAGTACATCTGTCTATAACATTGTCCCCTCCCTCCCTTTTGGCTGCCCCTATCCTCTCTGTTACCAGTGTACCATTTTGTTGCCTCTCTAATTTTTGTGAGCCTAGTTTTGTTTAATCAGCCAATTTACTACCATCCATGGTACCCAAACGGTTTCTGGAACTTTGTGAAACTGTTATGAACCTTACAGCAATACATACTCCAGTGTTCCACAAGCCACTGTCTACCCTGTAACCTGGACACTTCACCCACCTCTCTTACCTCTTTCCTTTTCATATAAGTACAGATTGAAATATTCACAGGTCACAGCAGTATTGCCATTGCTTCTTTTTCTGTTTTCAAATAATGCTCTTCTCACTTTGTGATTAAGGTCTAGACATATGCTGCCATTTTATAATGGTCATTGTGCTTCTGTGTCAATATAACACCTAAATTAGTTGGATGACCCATGACTTTAGTTTCCTTGACTGGAATAAATATAGGACACACATTCATATGAAACCAGGCAACTTTTCAGGCTTTGTCATGTGTTTTCTGTCTATAATTGGGTTGTGCTTTTTCTTTTGAGATGTTTTGAATGTATCAGTGGTGACCGAAAAAAAATTGTATAAACTTTACTCTAGTGTTTACCTTCTCCAAAATACATGAATAGCAGTGAAATCTTGTTGTTGCACTCTATTTCCTCATCTTTTACTTCCTTGTCTTTTTGGATTTAGAGAAATTTCTTTATGGGACTCTATGAAATCAAAGAAAACTAGAATACCTTTATTAATCCCTCACTTCTGCTTATTTAGTGTTAACCTATTTTATTCAGCCTTTGAAATACTGCTCATAAGATGGAGTCCTGATACTCTTTTGACTTGCCAAACAGACAGATTTGTCTTCAGTAAAATGTTTGACAGGCAAGCAATAAATTATTTTATTTTTAGTTATTTTTAACTACGTAAGCAGATGAGATACAAATGTCCTTTTTGCAAGGTGACCCAGGAAGTAACTTGCTATGAGTCCCACAGTGTGCAAGTAGAAACTGAAGGAATCAAACCCAGGACTGCAGGATAAAATTGATTTAACAGCCCATAGCCATAACCTTTTGAGCAAAGTTACCAAGGAACCAAATAAATAAACAATAAAAAATAAACAAAAGTGAGTATGCCCTCTATAATGTACTATACAGCATTTTAAATAATTTTGCAGCTGAATTCACACCAAAAATCAAACACTTATCCTCAGTGTCCCAAATGAGGTTCCAAAGCTGTAATTCCTACACTCAGGTTGAAAAGTCATACTGATGTTGTCCTTATCATTGTTGAATATTTTGGTGATATTCTTGTCAGAATGTGAATGTACAAGCATAACGACAGTTATTTAGTTCACGAGGTAGGTTCATAGCTCTCAACTGTCCAGATTTTTGACTCATATTTTTGGATCATTTCTTATAAAATTGTAATTTTTTTTTTGGCAAATTACTGGCACGTCATTGAGGACTTAAAGTGAGAAAATAGTGGCAGACATTTGATTTTTCAGACATCATAATCTCCAGAAAATCCATGTTAACACAAAACCTGTTATTCTATTAACTTTCTAAATTTGTATGAGCAATATTTAAAAAGTGTCCCTATTTTTGTCCTTTGTCCCCCAGTCATTTGCGGCTTTGTCCAGATTTCTTGCTGTAAGAGGTTGAGAGGTATGGCATGGGTTATTATGATGGTGTCAGGGGTGCAAAAGGTAGCACTCACCTTTTGTGGAGAAGGCTGTGAGTACTATTACTACAACAGGTAAATGGATTGCTGGCACAGCAGTGTAGCAGAAGGGATGGTGCACTCCTGAGAGTGCTGTCATTTGGATGAGACGTTAAACAGAAGCCCTGTCTGCTTCAGCTGTTGGTAGCTCAGAAGGATGTAAAAAAAAAATCCCATGACTTCCATCAAAGAATAGGGGAAGTTCTGCAATACCATAGGACAAATTTCCACTAGTAGTACAAATATCACCTCCGATCTGTCCTGAAAAGAGGCTACAGCTTAGTGGGACTAACCAGTGAACAAAGGGTAAAGAAAAATAATATTTTGAAAATATGTCTGAAAATATCAAGGAATGGTGAATTATGGGTGTGTTTTAATTGACTGGTATAAGAAGTGATCACATTTTTGGCATTTTGAAGGACAAATTGAAGAGTAATAACAAGTTACTACTGTGAAACTGGCCATTCCACATTTCAGAAGTTGACGTGTGTCTTTGTGAAGGGTGGAGGAGAGTGAAGTAGAATGCAGGGAGGGTAGGGAGGGTGTTTGCTATTGGGTTCATTTTTTTTAGACTTAAATTACATTTTTGCATATGTGTGTAGATTTATGAAAGAGTTTATATAGTTCTTATTTTATTTTTGATTTTGGGAGATTGCGCAGTTTAGTAGGTTTCTGATATCTGAGGTTAACAATAGGTGGGTAATAAACTACAGTGGACAGTATGGCGGGAGTTTTCTACTCTGAGTATGAAATCATTTTGATTGACTGTCTTGCACTGTAGTTGATCATTAGGTTAGCCTGCAATCAAAGTGGTGCAACCTGCTTGTTGATTTAATTTTCTTATTTTTTTATTATATTGTGTCAATTTGTGTATTCACAAATAATTATTGGACAGTAATTTTAGTTCAAACTGAGAATTTTAATTTATGAAATCCTTTATATTTGGAGCCTTCAAATAGTTTACTAAAAAAGAAATTATATGAAATATTCAATTTAAGTTGATGTGCCCAACAATTTGTCTGTAAGGCAGGGGAGGGGAAACTCATTTTAGGTGTGTGTTGAATGGTTTTACATACCTCTCTAATCCAGCTGGATCACTTGATTTTCCTTGTTTTCATACATATGTGTGTGTGTGTGTGTGGGTGTGTGTGTGTGTATATATATATATATATATATATATATATATATATATATATAGAGAGAGAGCTATATGGATTTACCCATATTATCATATCAGTTTGTTGACACTCAAAATATCGAACTCCCACTTCATTGAAGCAGCAGGACAAGTAAGATCTTCCCAGGGTAAGTAACCACTTAACCAAAAAGAAACAAAACACAAACTGCACCATCCGTAACCCACCCAGCTAGGGGGTCTACACCCCCTAACTAAATATAGCCACTCCGAGATCACACTACAGTTGGGAAAAGGGCAGTGTTCACCATCTTGCACAACAGGTCACTTACCTGGGAAGATCATTGTTCCGCTGCTTAATATTTTGAGTGTTGACAAGCTGAGATTCGTAATATGGGATTTCAACAAAGTCAGGTTGACCTATATATACATATATATATATATATATATATATATATATATATATATATATAGACACACACAGACATAGATAATGGATGCACAAAACATCAATAAATAAAGTTCAACAGTGGCACACATTAAAAGCACAACACTTTAAAACTAAAATGATTAAAAAAGAAAACCAAAACCTTTCCTTTTCTGATTAGTAAATAAATAATTTAACAAAATCCTAAACCGTAACAGAGCCTTCAGACAAATGTCTAAATAGGGGTACTGTGTAGGGTTGGAGGATAGTGTTATCGACAGGATAAGGGTTAGCACACACAAGTAAGGATTGATGGGGGGCAGAGAGTTTGTATATATATATATATATATATATATATATATATATATATATATTATGAGAAATCAAAAAGAATAAATAATACAGTATAAAAACTGCATAAATGCCTATCTTTCATTCTGTTCTGTATGATATGTGGAGCTTGCTTGCTACTTTCTAAATTATATAATACCGTTAAGCTGATTTGGTAATTTTGTATGCATAATAGAACAGCTGATGACAGTTTGCTTCATATTTTCTGGAAATGGTGGTGATTTAGTTTGTAAGGAATACAATTTTCAATGATTAATTGCATCCAAATGACTAATCATGCAAAACATCACACATTCAAAACAGCAAACAGCAAATGTCACACAACACCAAACAGTTCCTTTTGCAGGGGAGGAACAAGTCCTCATACCCTGCTTTTCTGTATGACAACTCCAGAGCTGCATAAACTCATAAAAAATGGAAGACAAACATAAAACTCAGTTTCCCTCCTCTCTGACTACTGTTGACCAAAACTTTAGTACACAGTGTGTGATCTAGCCATTTTGAATACAATGAAATTTTGATCAGAAAATATCTGCCCTGTCAGTGTTGACCTCCTCAGATTTGTTGTTTCACTGTATGACAAACAGCAGATTTCCCAGACGAAGGTCATGTGATTCGAAGAAGTACAGACCATGTACATGGAGAAGAGGTGAAATTGTTTCCAGACATTAATCTACCAAGGAAGTGATTCTAGTGGAATTGTAGAATAACTATCACTCATCTGGCAAACCAGAAGCTGTGCTAAGATAAGTCAAATCTTTGAGTCTCTTCACAGTAAAGAAAGCCATCAAGAAGTGTGAGCGGCCCAAGCTGTAGAAAGAGTCACACCTAGTGTATAGGTAGAAGTGGCCCAGTCTAAGATCAGAAGAAGCAAAATGTGTCATAGTTTTTTTAACATTATAATGCTGCCCTTTTCAATTTTTAAGAAAATCTCTACCCATTAGAAAGAATTTGTACAAAAAGCAAGTATTTTCCCCTGCATGATTTAGGTCATAAGAAAGTGTGTGCATCTCTTTCTGTATAATTGTGAGTATGAATGTGTAACGTGCAACTTGTTGTCAGCCTGTCTTTGTCCAGCCTAGTGAGAAGAGGATCACTATGTTCTGACTGTAGAGTCTCACCAATTACTAAGATGGTTTATTTGCAGCATGGTTCTGTGGACTGGATCTGAGATGATTTACATCCTAGGGACACTGTTGGAAGTATACCAGAAGGTGCTGTAGGACTGTTGGAAGTATACCAGAAGATGCTATAGGACTCTGTTGGAAGTATACCAGGAGGTGCTGTAGGACTCTGTTGGAAGTATACTAGAAGGTTCTATAGGACTCTGTTGATTGTATACCGGAAGGTGCTGTAGGACTCTGTTGGAAGTATACCAGAAGGTGCTTGTAGAGTTTGATTTTTTCCGAGACTTAGACTTTGTGGCTCTAGGAGGCTTTTTCAAGGACTGTTTTACAGCCTCAGCATTAGACATTCTAGTGTCGGTTGCTGTAGAGTGTTGTGGATGTGTGTGCTGTTCAATATGTGCGTCCTTTTGTGAGAGTGAGGCCTCCATGTTAGCTAAATACTTGCATCCCTCACAAACAGAAGATGTCATAGTAAGTAAAAGATTATTATCATTGAGCATCAGGCTGTTACATTGTCTAAGCATGACAAATGCTATGAGTCTGACAGTAAGAGACAAGTAGGCTGCCCCTTCATTTTAGTTCAGGAATTAGCAAAATTGGTTTGAATATACAGAGTACTACATTCTGTTAAATTAGATCAATATTTTACTTTACTGTTGAGGAAACAAGTATCTGTGCAAATAACTACTGAAAATGCATTACGCAGAGCAGCTACTTACTGCTAAGGGCAAGATGAGAAACTATATGTTAATTCTGCTAAAGTAGAGCAGATATAGGCTGTTTGATGCTATTATGTGCACTAGTTGTGCACCGTGCTGCTTGCTGCACATCTGCTGGCAGTTGTCCATGCTACAGCAATTACTAATCCCACTAATGAGTACTGATCTGGGGAGGTTAGGATGTATAGGGAAAATATGGCTAAAGAGACCTGTATCTATACAGAGCAGTGTTACAAATGGCTGAGTGATGAGTCATGCCCTGCAAACACAGGCAATTTATGCAATACAGAAAAACAAAAAAATGATTAAAAAATTCAAACAAGCACAATGACCAACAGAAAAACAGCACTCGTCAAGATTCTACAGCAGTTAGTGGCTTAAAAATGGCTTGAATCTTTTTTCTCTCTCACTAGAGTTAAACCAAAGCAAACCTCAGCTGGAATACTAATCACCAAGAAAGTGCACAGCTATTACAGTAAACTCCGTAAGAATACAAAGCTTTCCTATCCCAGGTCTTGCAGGAGTGGTATTTTTGTCAAATCCAGTGGAAAATTGTCACAATCAGTAGCTTTGTAGCTAAGCGTACTGTATATTCTGCATATTTTTTAAATATGTTTGGTCACCCTAACATCATTCTACTGGACTGGCTCCCCAGTGACCTACATCCTGGTCTACCAGCTAATGTCTCAGACTCCAGACATACTCTCGTCTCTGGTACTGCCAAGGCCAGTTGTAGATCCTAATGGAATCTTGGGGGGCGTGGCTGTCTTTGCATCTGTCTGTTCTTTTTTTTTTTTTTCTTATAAGCAATACCCACTCTCTTCCTAGCCTCTTGTACTCCATCAACTACATCCAAGGGCAACTCCCCTGTTTGGACAATGCCTCCTATTAGGAAGCATCATCAACAAATGCCCTCTCACCCAGGATGGGCATGCCCATCCACTGGAGCTGCTAATCAAACCCAGGTCACCTGAACCATAGTCAGGGCTTTATCCCTCTACATCACTGGACTGGCCTTGTGTACTCTGCATATTGAGCAATAAACAGGTTGTGGACCTTTTGCAGTAGTTTTTCATAGATTGAGTAAACCTATGTAATAGTTTATTTCTGTATTAGGAATTTATATCACTTAATCTGTAGAAATAATATAGAAAAGCTATGAGGAATATATTACTGCAGCTACATTTTCATCTGTAGTAAAATATGAACAACAGTACAAACTGTTTTATTACTAATTTGCTAAAATGCCTGCATTAAATAAAAGATGCATTCAAAATCAAATTAGCCATTAAAAGTACAACAATATTTCAAACAGCAATTTGGTTGTTTAGCAAGTTTATTAGCATCTGAAATAGTATTGTTATGGCAAATAATAAAGGAACAGTCACTAATAATACAAAATGTAGTACTGGTTTCAGCTGCTTTAAGTTTCTGAAGGAAGAAATGCAGTAAGCTGAAGATGTGTTTTAATTAGACAAGCTGTATCACAGACGTCAGTCTCTGAGCATTTAACACTGCACCGTATCACACAATTATGCATGCCAGAACATATTTGGGAGGACAGAGCTACTCTTCTGCATTCTGCTCTGTGGACTTCTTAGAAACTATCTCACATTCCAGGCATGACTGGATGGGTAACACTGAGATGTTTGAAGTGTCTCGGGTCTCCTGAGTGACCTTTTGGTGCCATAGCAGAAGCCAGAGCCAGTACCACTGCTAATATACTGAAAATAGGAGATTTGACGTGGATTGCATATGAAGCAGTACAGTGAATTAACACATTTATTCACAGAACTGGATCTGAGGAGTATCCAACTACTCCATCTTCATTCATCTGTATTGTTTTGTAGACTTCTGTTAATGTATTTGCTGCATGCAGTTTTATGTAGTTATTTTCTGTTTGTATATTACATGAGAGTGAGAACTAATGTGTAACTGTTTGTAAAACTGTGGGGACCCTTTCCAGAAAAAAATGTAGCTCACTCTCCCCAGTCTGTTTATTACTCACTGTGCAGCGTGCATTTATTTAGTTAGATAGCTATTTCACTTTATTTTGGTTTGCCATTTTTAAAACAGTGGTCTGATTAGGCTTTTAAACCTTTTATTTCAGAGAAAACCCAGTGTGGACTATATATGTATATAATACTGAGAAAGGAATATGGACAGCATAACTGGAAGTTTCCCCTACTCTTCCAGATAATTCCCTGTAAGATAGTTTTAGATATTCAGATTCAATAACAGAAAATGAGATGAAATGAGTTACAGTGCTATAGTTAGGTAATGGATGTCAAGTGTTAAACTGCAGAAATTAGTACTGTATGAAGTTCACATATACAGAAGAGGGACAGAATTGTGTTGCCTTTTTTCATTGAATATATTATGGATGGAAGTCAGGACAATAAACCAGAAAATTTAGTCCTGTTTTATTTTAGAAAGGGTGAACAAAAAAATAATCAGAGACCTTCTGCACCTGTAAACACTGATTACAAGTTTTGTGGGAAGTATGGGAAAGAAAGAAACCTATTAAAGATCTGATGAAGAACAGCACTGTGACATTAATGGATGAGAATGGTAGATGTAATACTGATAACATTTTCTTTTTAATTTGGAAAAAAAGCCTTAAGTAGTGGTAACAGCCAGTCTTTAGTTTTTCTGAAGGCCTTGTAGCTAAGATGGAACTTTTTAATAAACTTCTTAAGAAGTCATGTGATCCTAAAACTGATGTTATGATTTGGGCAAAAGTAATTTTGTATAGAAATATAATGGTGGTAGTTTGTAGTTACATGGAAAAGGGAATCATTGGTAAGAACTGTAGTGTCCTTTGAATCCACTATTCTTTTTTGTTTCATTATAGCAATAAGGAAACTAGTCAATAACACTGGCATAAAAGGGTTACATACTGCAAATCAGCAGGTTAAGATAAAGACCTATGCTGGCTGATATTTAATTTTTATCTAACAAGGGAGAGGGGTAAAAGTGATGGGTGCAACAGAGTGATAGATTTTAGTTACAGGCTTAAAAACAAGGTCAGAAATATAAGAATTGCTTGCACAAAAGGAGGACGAAATTAGATATATAAAAGAACCTAGGGATTCAGATGAGACTGGAAGATGCTGCGGTAGATAATTGGGTAAATATGATTTAGTAAATAGAAGAGTAAAGAAAAAGTTAAGAAATAAGCCTTGAAGAAGGTAAAAAAGGGAAAAGTATGTATTGCCCAGACCTATTTTTCTCCAGTGGGTTCTGCTGTTGTTTACAATATCTGTTGTAGGAATGTTATTTCTTCCTCTAAGTTCCCCTCCATTCAGTCTGTGTAAACAAATTCTAGATATTTTATACCCCTACCTTAGACCATTGATTGCTGACTTCCACACTGTATCAACACAGGGTGGTACATGGGAATGGAGTGAAACCTTAAACAGATGCCAGTACTGCTCATAGTGATTAATGTGTAAGGTGAGTAGCCCCCCTCCCCACATGTAGTGGTTCTGTGTGAGGCATGGCTACCAGGGAGTAGACCAGCCCTGGGCTTCAGGTGGGTGGAAAACTTGACCTGAGAGTGTCACTGAAAGCTGAAGTGGTATAAAATTTGCAAGAAGGAACAGCTGTTATGTTTACTCCATAAAATAATTTATTAACATTCAAACTGTTTTTTATAAAGCCCATATATACACATATTTCAAACTTGTAGTTTTCTGAGTATATTCTTTTTAATTAAAATTAGCTATTTTGTTTCATTATATGTGAACTACTATGCTGTCAATTATTATGCATGTTAAAGACAGAAAAAGAAGAAAGGATAGATGATAAATTACCTAAAAGGAGCTATGGAACTTTAAGTGACAACAAAGGGAATATGAGAAGATGTTGATACATGAAGAGGGTGACCCATTAACAGTAAGATTCTTAAATGAGCTTAGCAGATTAGATGGGACTTGCATGGTTTATATCAGTATGAGTAGAATTGGCAGTCTAATTTATTTTATGTTAATGATAGTAATGTCAATATGCCAGTCAGTGTTGGGGTAAGTTTTGACATTCCTAGCAAATAGGATAAGGGTGGTGTAAGACTGTACTTAAATGGAAAATCATAATGAGCCTCTGAAGAAAATTTTAGAACTCACTCTCTTCAGAAATATGCTAACTGCATCTATGTGACGTAAAGCATCTGTGGAAAGAAGAGAAGGGAAGGCTGTTGGTCTCCCTGGCTGCATAGACAGTGACATAGTTAGTAGAATATGAAACATTATTTTTCTGTATGGGCCTTCCTGTAGTACTGCATATATTAATGGAAAACTATTCTCGATAAGGAGCTGTCCAGCTTAGTAGAAGGTTCAGAAAAGGTAGACATTTCATGGCTTAGACCAGAAGCCATATAAAAAAAAGACTATAGTAGCATGATATGCAAAATCTGGAAGGAAGAAATAGGGCAAAACTAGTATGTGACAGAAAATGTTCAAGTTCTTTAAGGAATCCATGCCATGTGCATGGGTACTCTCCCAAAAATGTTGTACTTGTATAGAACAACAGCATTTAAAGTTATAAGGCGACCAGATCAAGGTAATCACAAGGAAGTATTATTTTGTTGAAAGAGTGGTGTTTAATTAAAATAGTCTTCCAGCATACAGTAGACCTTATAATAGAATTCATGAGTGTGTAGGACTGAAATAAGTCAGTTCTTATGAGGAGAATGAAAAAAAGTCAGTTTAATTAGTGTTCTGATGGGAAATTGTTTGCTTTTTTTAAACACCTAATCTGAGTTAACCTCAATCATATAAATGTCTGATAAAATCATTACCTAGTCTTATTTCTGCTATCCTGCTGGCAGTTTATACATTTTCAGTTTTACTCGGTTCAGAAATTCATACAAACTTGTAACAGAATTAGGTGAGTGATAGCAAAGTATCTGTGTGTATTCAGATAATCCAAAAAGGTGTCCAAGTCAGTCTGTGCAAGTTATATTGATAAGCTCTTGTCATACGCTTTAGTGCATATACAACTGAAGTGCAGCAACCCTCTGCTTTTCTGATAAGATCTCAAAAGTTATTGTGTCTGATGGTTTTATCTCTTTTTCTACATAATTTATTAGGTGCTGTTCTTAATTTCTAAAACTGTTATTCCATATCCCATGTGTGTTTATGACAGATCATTTGTTTTATGAACAGATTCTTATTTCCATTAGCTTTATGATAGTTTCTGTTAGCTGAAATTTTGGTACTGTTAAAAAAATGTAAGGTCACCACCTACCAACATACATTTTTGTTCACTATGATTTCTTAAGAGCTTCTGTAGACACATTGCAAACATATTTCTTCTAAATGTATATGTAATTTATTGCATGTTTTTGAACTTTTGTGTCACTATATTTATTTATATGGTTGATTTCCTATTTTCATTCTCATCCTGCAACAACAGTATATCAGATAAATAGCACAGATATTTATTATACAGTAACGGGAGTTCCTTGACAAGGAAATTAAATTGCCGGGCAATATCTTAGTTTTAGTGTGCCTCTTTTAGCATGTTAAATCAGCCGAAGGTGTCATTTCACTTCAAATGTGTATGCATTTTTCTGGGGCAAGTCTGAAGGCCCACCAAATAGCATGAAGCCTCCAGATATGAAACTTGGTAATGAATATCATGAGACTATAATAACAAAAATGGATAAAGTAAATGCTTTTCAGGTTTAAAGAAGTCCAGGTCTTTGAAATGGCAAATCAGATCATCTTAATTTTACCTCTAACTTGGTAAAAATAGTCAAAATGGATACTTTGACTCTAAATGTTTATGCATTTTACAGGAAGGGCATGCTCTAGCTAGCCCCTGTCCAGTCATAATGGATGTCTTGCCCTTCCCCAGTAGGTTGAAGTGTTAGAAATAAATAAAATATGCCAGCAGGTGAAGTATAAAGTTTGGATGTAGAAGCATCATGTGCATCAGACATGAAGGACAAAAATCAGCAAAGTATAACGTAGGCACCAGACATGCATAGGAACATCTTCTAAGGTGCTCAGTTACAGTGAAAGATGATTCCAGAAGCTGGATGGGAGCCGAGACACATCAGAAAGGTTTGGGGACCCGAGGTTGGTAGTTAGCACAAAATAATAGCATCAGGAGTTGAAGGGTGAGCTTGGGTCTTTAAAATGAATGTATCATTACTCTACATTTCCTGTCAGAAGCATACCTTCCCTGTGCAGTATAAAGTGCAAAATTAAAACACATTTCCTTGTAAGTAACACTATACTCACCCACTCCTGATTGTGTCTGGTAAATCAAAACCTTCCAAAAAAATAGATGATAGCTGATAATGTGAACTGTGTCAAAGTTTGCTGCCCTATACCTTGGAAGAATGAACTTAATATCTTACAAAACTGGTTGGAGCTGAAAGAGGTGAGACAGAGCATGGACAAATGTTTCATTAAGCAAACTAAGTAATTAAGAGGAACAGATTTTGCTACATTTGAACATTTTGTTCTCTAACTTACTTTTCTTTCATTCTGGATTATTGTTTGATAACAAAAGCAGACTGTATTATGTACTTCATTATTCTCTGTAAGCATATTTTTATTTGAGACATTGCCTTATTGGGATTTTGAGACGCTGAATGACTGATGTTTGTTTTAACTTAGTAAATTTATATTTTATTTTGTTAATTAAATTCATTACTGTATTACTGGTATAGTGTGATTTAAATTAGTACTGTAATAGTCCTCACTTTACATACTTCTTCCTAACTTTTTTTTGCTGTGAGACAAAGAAGTATAATACAAGTTGAAGTGAAATGAGATGAACAACCTTTGCTAAAGACAATAAACAGTTAACCTAGCTACTATGGTTTTGGTCTTTGTATCTTCCCATTAAAACCAATGTAAGGTATTTAATGCCACTTTATTTGTTGAAAGTACAATTCTTCCTTAATGTGAGTAGGAAAATAAATCTGTGCATCTATTTGCCATTTATTAATGATCTAAATGCTCACGTAGCAGTAAAGTTTAGTTCATGATCCTTAGAGTGCTATTTGTGTGTGATGCTTCTGTATATTAAGTAACAACTAGTATGAGAGTGAAGAGACACCTGTGTTTGGGAGGGGCATACAGGAATGATAGTAACAGTGCAATACACCTGGCTGTTGCTGACTGAGTAATGAAATATTCCAGTGAGGTAGACGACAGAAGTCTTGTGACAAACCAGAGCTTGACCAAATGGGTTAATTGCTTAAAATACTCATAATACAATTTGTGCCACTCCTTTAAATGTAAAATTTATGACCAGACCTAATTTCTGAGTCCAAATTATAGGTTCATAGGTGTGTACTAGGGTAATGGCCCTGGGGTCTTTACAAGTCTAGCCATAGGATTACCCTGGCATTGTGCCACCCAACCTTAGTTCCCAGTGCTTCTGTCGAGTAGAGCCAGTGGAGTTATCCCTGGGGTGAATTTTCTATTTCCCATCCACTCATCAAGATTTCTCTTGAAGAGGGTCAGCGAGGTGCTCTGCTTGACATGTATGGGAAGTCTGTTCCATAGCATGGGCAGTCTCTGGGTTATGAACCTGTCCCTCCAGTATGTTCTGTTGATTGTGGTAATGAGGTTAAGATCTCTGGAGCTTGTGGTGCAAAGGGATTGGGGATTTCTTTAGATGTAACATTTCTAACAGAGCTGGGTCAGACATGGCTTTGTAAGTCAAGCAGAGATCACCTCTAAGTAGGCGATATGAGACAGAAAATATTTGGAGTTTTTTTGAGTCTGTCCATATAGGACAAGTGTTTTTTTTTCCAGTTGTTGCAGGTATCTAGTGAGGTACATGCCAAATGGGGCATTGTATTCGATGATTGGCCTAATGAGGGAAGAGTAGAGGGAGACAATGACCTCTTTCTTCCTGGATGCAAAACCCTTAGTAATGAGATGTGCCACATAGAAGGACTTTCTGACCACAGTGGCAATGTGGTGATCAAAAGAGAGGTTGCTGTCAACCTATGTTCCCAGATCTCTTATAATGCCTTCTGTGTTAAGTGGACTACCATTGATGTGGTAATTCATGGGAACCAGGTTTTTCCCACAGGGGATGATGACACATTTTTTGGCATTGAGCTTAAGGCCATGGTTCTGACACCAGTTGTTGGTCTCAGTAGAGGCCATTCTGTAGGATGTCAGCATGACTTGGGGAGTTAATAGCAGCTCCCAACTTGAATTCATCTGCGAACTTTGTCAGCCAGAGTCCCTTCATTTTGGCCTGGATTTAAGAGAAGTAGATACCAAACAGGAGTGGACCCAGGACTGAACCCTATGGGACTCAACTTATGACCAATCGGCACTCTGATTTGGAGTCAGCTACTTTCACACTATGGGTTTTATCTGTGAGCCAGTTTGTAACCCACCTCATGATATAGGGGTTGATGCCTAGCTTAGTGAGATTTTCTATGATTCCTGAGTGGAGAATGGTATCAAAGGCCTTGGCCAAATCAAGGTAGGCTATATGAACCACCTTGTCTTCATCCACAGCTCTGGTGACTGACTCAAAGAAGTCAATCAAGTTGAACAGGCATGATCTACCCTTCACAAAACCAAACTGTGTGGGATCCAGAGTTTGGAGAATCCTTATATCCTTGTTTATTAGGTCCATGATGATGCATTCCATAGCTTTGCATATCAGACTTGTCAGGCTAATGGGCTGATAGTTCCCAGGGTTTGTAGTCGCTCCTCCTTTGTGGAGAGGGATGACTGTAGCAGTGCGCCATTCGGTAGAGACAAAACCTGAAGTGAGGCTGTGATTGAACAGGGCACACAGGTGAAGTGCCAGTTTACTCTGTAGTTCATGTAGAACACAGCCAGGGATATTGTCAGGTCCCATAGAAGCTCTATTCATGGCCTTGGACAGTGCTGTTTTAACCTGTGCAGCAGTAATACTGGGTGCCTGGTAATCTGTTGGTATTGTGATTGGTCCTTTAGGGGGAGAGGTAAAGTTGGCAATAAATCTGTCAGCCAGTATATTGGCAATATCTGTTGGCTCTGTATAGGAGGTACCATTGTGCAGTAGCTCAGAGCAAATCTGGGTATTGCCATGGAGTTTCTTTACATAACTATAGAAGGCCTTGTGTTTGTCTTTACTATCTGCTGCAATTCTGTTTTCATAGCTAGGTTTAGAGAATTTGATAAGGGATCTCAACTTTTTGTTGAGGCTGATAAGGGAGTTTTTCCAGTCTTGGGACTTCATGTTATTCCGCATCAGTTTCCTCTTTCTGTTGTAGAGTTTGTTTATGGCAGGAGACCACCAGATTAGCTTCCTTTTTTTGGAGGAGAGCTTCTTGGTTCTATTGGGTATGGCGAGAGCCATGCATTTGTGTACGTGTTCGTACAGTGCATTGGTGTATGATTCCGCAGTCATGCAACTATTCTCCATTTGTATGGGTGCTGTGAAGTTAGCCATCTTTGTTTTTAGGAGCCCAAAGTTAGCTTTGAAGAAGTTTTTCATGGTGGTTACCTTTGTGGGGTGGTGGGGGGTGTCAATTTCCAAGGTGATAAGTTTGTGGTTGGATCTAACCAGGGAGGAGCTGACTATTGGTGTAGAGCAATGATCACCCAAGTTAGTAATGACCAGGTCAAGGATGTTGCTACCTCTAGTAGGGGTAACAGCGAGCTGGTCCAGGGCATTGGAATTAATGAACTCCAGGAAACGTTGGGCAAATGTATTGGTACATGAGTAGTTTTCCTAGTTAATGGAAAGGTAGTTGAAGGTGCCTAGTATGAGAGTGTTAGGTTGGACCCTAATATTCTCCAGGGTGATTAGGAACGTAGAGTGAGAGTCTTGGGATATTGTTGGGGACCTATAGCAGCCTACGACCTGAATAGCTGTCTTACCCAATGTTAGCTGCACCTGAAGTATCTTTGATGCATTATGTTGGGCTACCAGTCTGAAAGTGTGCGCATCCTTTATGAATATGGAAATACCACCGCCTTTGGACCTTCAGTCCAAGTTCTGGGGCCAAAAGGTGTGGAAAGATTATAGCCTGGTACTATAGGGGTGCTTTCTGCTGCCTTGAACCAGGTCTCTGTTACAGCACAAATGTTGATGTTCTCCATTTTAAGGAATACTTTGAATGAGTGCATTTTGAGATTTAGATGTCTAGCATTGAGCAGCATGAACCACAGATTGCATTTGTTTATAGCTGTTATGGTAGTAATTTGGACTTTGGAACACCAACTAAAAAGGCACTTTAGGGGTGGCAACAGCCTTGGCCAGTATCCAGAAGCCCAGGGGTGACAGATGCAGGCCATCTCTGGCAAAGCATCAAGGTCTGCCAATCATGTCATCCCAGGCAGACAGATACTGGATCCCCTTAGAATGACACCAGAAACTTAGCCAATTGTTGAAATCAATCATTTTCTGCTTGTGCTGTGGTATTAATCTGGGTGATGGTAGGGTGGTGCTCAGGACTAAGGTCATACCCGCCTGGGCTACATAATCCGAGAGCTCCTCCATGTCTCTTTTCATGTACATCTCATGTCATTCACACCCACATGTACAATGAATGAGCCATATTTGTACGTGTTGCTGAGAGACCTGAGTGCATGCGTTATATGGCAGATCCTGGTACCTGACAGGCATCTGACTGTTACTTTCTCCTTATTCAACCTAGGGAATGGGACATCAGTGTGCCTCACTATCGAGTCACCTGTGACTAGTGTGTTGGGCATGCTGTTTTGCCTTAGGGGCTTTGGTTGAGTGACACACTGTTTAGTAGAGTTATGTGTCTCATGATTAGTGTTGTATTGTGGTGGTCAAGTGCATTTCTGCCTTGGAGGTCTCTGCTGTTTGGGTAGATTTTTACTGAGACCCTCCATGAAGGTGGATGTGTGGTTTGTGTTTTTATGCGAAGGCAGTGCTGGTGTATGTTCTGGAGGACTATGTGTTCCATCTGGTGTGGTGCAAGTGTTGATCTTCTCCTCTTGACCAGCTATTCCCGTCTTGGCTGGAGAGTGTGTGCCTTCCAGTTTAGATATATAAGTGCATCTCTCGCAAGTCTGAGTGTTGGGAGGTAAGAGGAGAGGGTTGTCGGTGTACATGAGGCAGTTGCTACATACACTCAGGATGCCCAAGTTCAACAGGTTAATAGGAGAAAGCACAGGGAATGGACCTTTAGACATGCCTGGAGAGGTGGGCATTAATAATAAGTATTGGATCTGTTTCCTTGTAGAACGTTTATTGCTGGTAGCACTTTTGTATGCTGCAATAATTTCTACAAAATGTCTGGTAAAGTGCTAGACTAATAAGCTAGTAAAGGTGCAGGAGAGGAGAGGAGAGAACTAGTAGATCTAAGGGAAAATTGAAGAGCAGACTTTGGCATTGCTCAGAAGCTTACAAACAGTCCTGGATACAGCAAGTTTGTATCTGGACCAGACGAGTTACAAGGAAAGGAGGGAAACAAGTGGAAACACAGGCTTTTAAACCAGAAAGTTGAGAGAGATGGAAAAACTGCCCAAACGGCCAATAATTACAATTTCTGGGCCAGAAAACACTCCTCTTGTGGTAGATAGGCTACCAAGTGCTAACCATTCCCACTGATAAGCTAGAAGGCTTCCCTACAATATAGAAAGGCTTGGGGGCTCAGAAGCTTACATACAGTCCCGAATACAGCAAATCTGTATCTGGACTAGACTAGTTACAGGAAAGGTGGGAAGAGCGCAAACGCAGACCTTTAAACCAGAAAGTTGAAAGAGATGGAAAAACTGCCCAAACGGCCAATAAACTACAATTTCTGGGCCAGAAACCACTCCTCTTGTGGTAGGTAGGCTACCTAGTGCTTATCACTCCCACTGACAAGCTAGAAGGCTTCCTTCCAGCACAGAAAGGCTTGGAGAGCTCAGAAGCGTACAAACAGTCCTGGATACAGCAAATCTGTATCTGGACTAGACAGGTTACAGGAAAGGGGGGGGGGAACAAGTGCAAATGTGGGCTTTTAAATCAGAAAGTTGAAAGAGATGGAAAAAAAAACTGCCTAAACAGCCAATAAACTACAATTACTGGGCCAGAAACCACTCCTCTTGTCGTAGATAGGCTGTCTAGTGCTTACCACTCTCACTGATAAGCTACAAGGCTTCCCTCTAACACAGAAAGGCTTGGGGGGGGCTCAGAAGTTTACAAACAGTCTAGGATAAAGCAGATCTGTATCTGGACTAGACTGGTTGCAGGAAAAGCAGGAAACAAGCTCAAACGTGGGCTTTTAAATCAGAAAAATTGAGAGAGATGGAAAAACTGACCAAACAACCAATAATTACAATTTCTGGGCTAGAAACCACTCCTCTTGTGGTAGATAGGCTGTCTACTGCTTACCACTCTCATTGATAAGCTACAAGGCTTCCCTCTAACACAGAAAGGCTTGGGGGGGGCTCAGAAGTTTATAAACAGCCTAGGATACAGCAGATCTGTATCTGGACTAGACTAGTTGCAGGAAAAGCAGGAAACAAGCTCAAACATGGGCTTTTAAATCAGAAAAATTGAGAGAGATGGAAAAACTGCCCAAGCAACCAATAACTACAATTTATGGGCTAGAAACCACTCCTTTTATGGTAGATATGCTACCTAGTGCATACTGCTCCCACTGATAAGCTAGAAGGCTTCCCTGTAACACAGAAAGGCTTGGGGGGCTCAGAAGCTTATAAATAGTCGTGGATACAGCAAATCTGTATCTGGACTAGACTAGTTACAGGAAAAGCAGGAAACAAGCTTAGAATTTTTTTTTACAGAAAGGCAGCTAAAACAGAACTAAAAACAATTCAAGTGCAGTACAAGCTGGCACACTGGAGTGTGTAGCAATATTAGAGCAAATATGGATTAAATAAATTCAATTTATTCAAACTGTATTCTGAACTGAATTCAATTATTGTTTTATTAAACGCTGAACAATTAACGAATGCCAAAATATGTACTTATCAGCTGAGAAGCACACTCAGTCAGAACACAAGGAGATTCTAGCAATTTGTTTTGTAAAGTGGAAAGGGAGAAAGTAGGAACAGAAGATAAAATAATCAGCCTTGACAAGCCTTCAACCCAGGACCCTTTACACCATAGTCAGAGCAATTCACCACTACACCATCTGAGCTGTTCAAACCAGGTATGTATATACATATATATATATATATATATATATATATATATATATATATATATATATATATATATATATATATATATATATACATATATATATATGCACATATACACATGCACATTTACACACACACAGACACACAGACACACACACACACACACACACACACAAAAAAAAAAAAAATATATATATATATATATATATATATATATATATATATACACATGCATACACACACACACACACACACACACACACACACACACACACACACACACACACACACACACACACACAAACACATGTACTTACATAGGTTATTGCTCACACATGGATGGGTATAGTTAGATAGTGTTGTTTGTGTTGTCCAGGACAGATGGTGTGTAGAAATAGTAAGTGGATGAGGCTTCTGGGGGTCAGTTACAGTTGTATAGGTGGTTGGTGAACAGGCAAGTTTTAAGTAGGCTTTTAAAGGAGGGTGTGGAGATTTGTAGTCTGATGTCAGGGGGAAGGTTGCTCCATATTTTTGCTATTTCATGGGCAAATAGTGATTCCCCAGAGTTGTTTTTGCATATGGTTTTCGATTAAGGCTTTGTTGGAGGACCGAAGTTGTCTATTTGAATTGTAGAAGTTCAACATGCCAGTCAGGTCAGGGGGTTTCTTGGGATAGTACAGAATTAGATGAGCTAGGCTGAGTTAATGGTACCTTAATAGGTTTGGAAATCCAAGCCAGTGCAAGGCTTGTAGGGAAAGGCAGTGGTGGGATCGTGATTTGGCATTGGTAGTGAATCTAGCAATTTTGTTGTAACAGATGCAACGTTTGTTAAGGTCAGTTTTGTAAAGATTAGTTAGAATTGGGGATACATAAAGTAGAGTAGATAGTAGGTGGGTCCTGGCTATTGCAATTTGAGATTCGGTGGTTCGATACCTTTTACAGCAATAGAGGGAACCTAGCTTTTTGTGGACTTTAGTAATGGTTGTTGATATGTTGATATGTGCTTTGTGAATTTGAGTTGCTGGTCAAGGGTAACTCCTAGGAGTTTAGCCTCAATGACATGGGTGATTTGGGTTTTGCTGGTGGAGAGTATAGAGAAGGTAAGGTTGCTCGATTTAGTAGAGTGGAATAGCATTAGTTGTGTTTTCTTGAGATTTAGTATGAGTTGCGAGTTGTTAAGCCAGTTCTCTATTTCAGATGTGTGTGTGTGTGTGTGTGTGTGTGTGTGTGTGTGTGTGTGTGTGTGTGTGTGTGTGTGTGTATATATATATATATATATATATATATATATGTGTGTGTGTGTGTGTGTGTGTGTGTGTGTGTGTATGTATTTATTTACATTTGTTTACCGGGAAATTCCAACTGGACACTGTTCCTTTTTCGTCAGAGGCCCGGGGAGAAAAGTTCCACAGAACAATAAATGAGCAGCAGAGTACATGAAGAATTGAATATACGTACAACAGCAAATGATACATACTGCACTTAACATTGGCTATACATAGAATATGAAACATAGTAATGAACAGATATACCAACATCTAGCTAGGAATTAAGGCTGGATGTATATACAGATAGTACTAAGCTCAAACGGATACTGTTCTAAACTCATAAACCTAAATCTTATATACAAATATTGCACTAAACTCGAACAGATATAAAGCAGATGCTCCACACAAAGGTGGAACAAGCTAAAGGGGCTAATGGGATGGAAGGGGAAGATAGAGGACTAAGAGAGGAGACTGAGTGGGTAGTATACATGGTACTGAGAGGAAGCCAAGTGTAAGTCAGTTGGATATGCATTTGGAGTTGAGATGAAGTGAGGTAGTTAAGCATGTTATAACAGGTCTGAGAGATTGAGTGACGAGGGAAGGGGAGGTTAAAGGGTGAGCCAGAGCCTGCAGAGGAAGGAATGAAATGATCAAATTTTGTGAGGCAAGGTGGCTAGGGGAGGGGAGAGGAAGGGGAGGTAAAAAGGAGGGCTACAAGTTGGGATTGGGGCATGGGCATAACCAGAGACTTTGTAAGTGAGTTTTTAGTGCAGTCTTGAAGTGATTGCAAGTAGGTAGTGTGGTTATAGAGGGGGGCAGGAGAATTGTTCCATAATCTGGATATGATGCAGTGGAATAATGCTTCTCCCGCTGAATTCTTGGGTTTGGTCACTAGAAGTAGATTTTTGCTGCTAGAGCGTAGTGGTCTAGTGGAGCAGTAGGGCTGGAGAAGGTTTTGAAAGGATGGGACTTTAAGAGGATAGTTTACTAACTTGTGTGTGAGAGAGAGTTGATTCAGGTGAAGTAGTTGAAGGAGTTCAAACCAGTCAAGTTCTCTAAGTGAGATACAGTGGTGGCTGCGATAAGATGCACCAGTGACAAACTTAGCAATTTTATTGTAGCAAGCCTTGAGCTTGTTTAGGTCTGTTTGTCTAAGGTAGGTAAGTATAGGAGAGGCGTAGGGTAAAGTGGAGATTAGGTGGGAATTGGCAGCAGAAATTCTGGCTGTCTTGGTGAAGAATTGTTTGAGTCTATACAATGCACCTAGTTTTTTGTGAACCTTTTTTATGGTAAGAGAAATGTAAGTGTCAAATCTGAGATTATTATCAATTTCAACACCAAGTAGTTTGGTGTGTTCTGTTGGGGAGATGGTGGTATTGTCTTTGGGTAGAATATTAAAGTGGGGGATAACTGGGTTAGATTTAGTGGGTTGGAAGAAAAAGAGTTTAGTCTTGCTGGGGTTGAGTAATAACTGGGCCTTTAGATAAACAGCTTTCTACAGATGAAAATGCTTCCTGTATGATCTTGTAAAGTTCAGGTATAGTTGGGGCTCAACAGTTGAGGGTGGAGTCATCTGCATACTGTATAAGAGAAGCATGCTTGGTGGCTGTGACTAGATCATTAGTGAAGAGTTGCAAAATGGTAGGGGACCAAGGATGGAGCTTTGGGGAACAACGAGTGTTACAGGAAATCAAGGAGATAGGTCATATGTATGTGTGTGTGTGTGTGTGTGTGTGTGTGTGTGTGTGTGTGTGTGTGTGTGTGTGTGTGTGTGTGTGTGTGTGTGTTTGTATGTGTGTGTGTGTGTGTGTGTGTGTGTGTGTGTGTGTGTGTGTGTGTGTGTGTGTGTGTGTGTGTGTGTCTATGTTTTGCCTCATAATTTAGCAAACTGTCAAATGAGTGAATACAAAATGAGTGCTCTTTTAGACTGAATCTAAAAAGGCCAAAAAAAGAAAGTTAAAAATATTTTTTTTGGGGGGGTGGACTATGCAACTCGCATAACAGAGAGGTAAGGGTGAATTTCCAGACCCCTCTATACCGTGATCTCACACACAAAGTTGCTGAAAAATACAGCTGTAAGAGTGTTCAGTCTTATAAGTGTTCCCTCTTATAGACTACAGCCATATGTATATGTATGTAATTCAAAGTATAGAAATATTATATATTAATCTTACAAGATCGAAATGCAAAAGAACAAAAAAAAAATACTCAGAGTCATCGACCTCCCCACACTCAGAATTATTATAACAATTCCAAGATTGCTCTACATTGGAGAAAGTGCAAATTCCCCAATCCCCACTATTTGCAATCTAGCATGGACTTAGTACTGGCAAAAGCGATCTACTTATGCCTGTACCAAAAATGTTCAACATTATTAACGCTTGATTATATGCATGTTTTCCATTTATATGTGTATATACATTCATTATTTGATCTAAAGTCAAAATATATAAAAGCTGTTGCTGACACAAAATGTGTCTAAAACTTAGAATATTGAAAACTTGGAATGTGTCCTTTCTTCACTGTTGTGTGACACGGAGTTGGTATATACAGTGGATATAAAAAGTTTACACACCCCTGTTAAAATGCCAGGTTTTTGTGATATAAAAAAAATGAGACCACAATAAATCATTTCTAAACTTTTCCCACCTTTAATGTGACCTATAATCTGTACAATTCAATTGAAAAATAAACAAATCTGTTAGAGGAAAAATTTAAAAAATAAAAAACTTAAAATACACTGGTTGCATAAGTGTGCACACCCTTAAACTAATACTGTGTTGTGTGTGCACACCCTTAAACTAATACTTTGTTGTAGCACCTTTTGATTTAATTACAGCATTCAGTCTTCTTGCATAGGAGTCTATTAGCATGGCACATCTTGACAATATTTGCCCACTCTTCCTTTCAAAAGTGCTTCAAATGTGTCATTTTGCGAGGGCATCTCTTGTACACAGCCTTCTTCAGGTCACCCCACAGATTTTCTATTGGACTTAGGTCTGAGCTCTGGCTGGGCCATTCCAAAACTTTAATTTTCTTTTGGTGAATCCATTCTTTTGTTGATTTGGATGTATGCTTGGGGTCATTGTCATGTTGAAAGATGAAATTCATCTTCAGCTTTCTAGCAGACGCCTGAAGGTTTTGGGCCAAAAGTGACTGGTATTTGGAACTGTTCATAATTCCCTCCACCTTGACTAAAGCTCCAGTTCCAACTGAAAAAAGGCATCCCCAAAGTATGATACTGCCACCACCATGCTTTACCGTGGTGATGGTGACCTTTTGGTGATGCAAAGTATTATTTTTGTTCCAAACGTACCTTTGGAATTGTGGCCAAAAAGTTCAACCTTGGTCTTAGACCATAACACATTTTCCCACATGCTTTTGGCAGTCTTGATGTATTGCTTTGCAAATTTAGCTGGGTCTGGATGTTTTTCTGTGTAAGAAAAGGATTCCATCTTGCAACCGTACCCCATAGTCCAGACATATGGAGAATACGGGAGATTGTTTTCACATGTAGTAGATAACCAGTACTTGCCAGAAATTCCTGCAGCTCCGTCATTGTTGCTGAAGGACTCTTGGCAGCTCTGACCAGTTTTCATCTTGTCCTTTCATCAATTTTGGAGGGACATCCAGTTCTTTGCAATGTCACTGTTGTCCCATATTTTCTCCACTTTTTGTTGACTGTCTTCACTGTGTTCTATGGTATATCCAATGCTGTGGAAATTTTTTTGTACCTTCTCCTGACTGATACCTTTCAAGAATGAGTTCCCTTTGATGCTTTGTAAGCTGTCTGCGAACCATGGCTTTTGCTGTAGCAGGCAACTGAGAAAATTTCAAGAAAATCCTACTAAGACAGCTGAACTTTATTTGGGGTTAATCAGAGTCTCTTTAATTGATGGCAGGTATGTACCCAAGAAGACTGAATGCTGTCATTAAATCAAAAGGTGCTTCAACAAAGTATTAGTTTAAGGGTGTGCACACACAACAAAGTATTAGTTTAAGGGTGTGCACACTTATGCAACCAGCGTATTGTACATTTTTAATTTTTTTATATTTCTTCCCCTAACAGATTTGTTTGTTTTTCAATTGAATTGTACAGGTTATAGGCCACATTAAAGGTGGGAAAAGTTTCATTTTTTTATATCACAAAAACCTGGCATTTTAACAGGAGTGTGTAAATTTTTTATATCCAGTGTATAAGTTGAACGGTACATGGGGGGACCTGTGGGTTTGCCCCCCTGCTTAAAATGGACTTTATTTTTTGATATTATGGGATTAGATATTTTTAGCTTTAAATATTTTGACATACACCCATATGCATGTATGGCATTTGATAGAAGTACTGAATGATTGAAACACAAATGATTGAATTCAGTACGTTGAACACTCAAACTGCTGATCACCTAAAATATTGAAACATAGCAGACTGCAGAAGGAAAATTAAATATTTCCTCTTATGAGCCATTAATCTTGCTGTTAACTTCAAACATAATGTGTCTGAATATTGGTAGTGTTATTGGAAAGAATTTTCTAAGTTAAGGTATAGGGTTTGGATTAGGAACTGGGTTAGGATTAGCATGTGTTAGGAAGGTGGGCAGGGGAGAAAATTCAATTTTTCAGTATGGGATTTGATGGTCATACCCCTGGTGTCACAGTATGTAGTGAACACTGAAGGAATCGGTGACCATTTCAAATTTCAGGGCATGCATGAGCATATGCTTAAAAAAATTGTTTAGTATATACCATGTTTGAGCTGGCCATTTCTTGGAATATTCCATATTTGTTGTATGGCAGTCCTGGTGTTGTTGTATACAAGTTTGGGGATGCATGGATGCACAGGGGCTTGCCTGCCACAACAAGGGCGCAACAGGTCTTGTCTCCTTGCAAAAAAGCAAGTTTAAAGGAGAAGAGCGATGTTCATGATTGACTCTTCTCCTACGGTTTCAGTCTTTTCGCAGTCTGCATTTCAAGCACTGACATTTCAGCCTTGAGTGGGAAAAATCATTCATGGATAATTGTATTAACAGTCAAACACTTTCCAAAGTGGAGCAAACTAAATATGGAGCCAGTTTACATTTCCTTATTAATTTATATCTCTTTCACTGTTCTTATCCTCATTAATTAATTTTCCCATATTTAGTCGCTCCCATAGGATGATGTCACATGCTCATCTGATTACTTAATTTCCCTTGTTTTGGTTAATGCCCATAGGTTTATATCACTCTTAAATAACTGTGTAAGCACTCATTCCATTTGACTTTAGGGACTGTATATTCTCATTAATGTACTGCAGTGGTAAATATATGCTCTTGTCTTAAAGTATTATGCAAAAAAGCAAATGCAGAATTATTGTTTGGGAAACAGGAGACAGTGTCACTGTAACACAATCTCTCAAATGTCTTAAAAGTACAGACAGAATATTAAATGGCTACATTGTTAAAACCGAACTATTTTAAGTACCTTTTAAAATATTCAAAAAACAAAAACTAAGCTGAAATGTGTTAAAGTACAGTGAGTCACAGTGAAATTATCACAGCACTTGTCTCATGATCTGAGCACGTTTTAGATGCTGCAATCATTAGGCAGGAGGAAGATTGAAAGAGACTGGCTTTTTGAAAGTGCACATGCCCCAAATCATGTCAACATTAATTAAAACTCACTACTGGATGGAGATTCACTAATAGTAAGAGCAGTGTTCACTATTATGTATTTGTTCTAAATTCCCAAAGTCTGCTCTGCAGATAGTGGTTATGCAAGGACCACCCCGCCCCCCCAGTTTTTGACACTGTATTAGAAAGCGAATGGTTTGTACCACACGGTTCACTCACTTAGTTTCCTGTCTCAGCAAGTAACTTTCTTAAACCCACAGACAAACTTTATTGCAGTGATTTATTTATTTGACATTTGTTTATCAGGATGGTCTGTCTCCCTCAGGAGAACCCGTTTTTCAGTGGAGGCCCAGGGAGAAAAGCTCCAACAGTACAAGATCAATAATATACAAAATAAGAAGTTGTTACAGATACACAGCAGCAATACAAAATCAACAATACCCAGAAAGAAATTGTTACAGATACATGTGAAAAGACACACAAATCTGCATTTAAATATTGGTAGTAGAAGCAATCATATATACATACAGTACATGCTATAGCACCTGGCCTTGGGATATTAGTATAATCTGTTGAAGGATCTTTATGAACTAGACAGTAGTTATAAATGTTGTACCTTATTATATATAGTATTTATTTTAGTCCCTTTGTAATGATACTACAGTGTTTAAGTACTGGCAGAGGAAACAAACATATAATACATGTTATCCAATTATTAAGGGTGCAGTTAGTAGTGTAGATGCTTGTGCAGAGAACTGGCGTAGTTGTAGTAATGGAAATGTAAAGGTGGTCTTGTCAGGGTGTTGGATGGGTGTTGTTGCCTTGGATATGCCTGTTTAACTTCTGTGGATTTTAAATGCAAACCATGGAAGAGCAAAACTTTCAATGTGATTAGAGGAACATATACTACCCCTGAAACTGTAGTATCTCAGAGTATTTTCTCTTCTCTGCGGTATTTCGATCTTGGAGTTAGTATATATAGTTAGCATTTTAAAGGTATACCAGTGAGTTTAAGAATTCAGTGTGTTCTTTAGGTACCACAGTTCATTTTCAATGTGTTGAGACTGACAGTACAAATCTTGCTTTTCTGACAAGGTGCTGTACTGGGGCTAATGACGTATGAGCAAAAGATCTGCACTGAAAGTGTTGCAGTAAAAAATGTTCTCATACAGTTTCAGCTTTACAAAAAAAAACAGATTCTTAAAGAAATAATAATAAAAAGCTAAATGAAGGAGTATTTAAATGTATTCCCTATAACTGCATTTTCATGCCAGACTTTGTGCAGTACTGGGCACATAAGGTGTTGTATTTCTACTTTGTGCATTACATTCTAGTAAGGTAGACTAAACATAGAGTATTTGTATAGTGGGATATGTTTCTTGCATGTTATGTTGTGGACTAATAAAAGGGGATTGGTATTATGCCAGTAAATAAATCATATTAAGTGATTTTGATATAACATTGATTTTACTTCATAGTTCATATTTTACATAGTTTTTGCTGATAGTAGAGGTCTGGAGGTTCCCTTCTATTTAGTTAATTTATTATCTGATTGCAGTATCTAAAATGTGCTGTTATTGCCATGATTGGTTTTGCTATCCATTACATTAGCTTTCTCTGCTATGTCTCCCTATATAGCTCACCTTGACATATCAAATGCAAATGTTTAATGTTACAGAAATCAAAGGATCTAATATTACCTAGTGACTAATGATATTTTTGTTTTGAAATGAAAAGTTATTGATCATCGTCTGCAAAGAGTGCATTTTACTTACACAAACTGAACTCCTCAATGTGCTTATTTCCACTTTCTCTCTTCCCTGGTGATGACTTTACTTTTCTGTATTCGGTTTATAGGGAAAGCAAAAAAGAACTTTAAAAATAAATGGATTACATTACAAAAGTTCATTTGTAAAGTCTTGGTGCTCAGATCAGAGTGACAAAGCAAAATATAAATTAGTAAGCAAAGTAATACAGTATAGGACTATGAAGAAAATCAACATTCTCCTTAAAAAACACACTCAAGTTTTAGGCTCAGTGGGTAAAGAAAGGTGCTTTTGGAAGACGGTGGGTTTGAAGAAAGGGTGGTAGTTATGTGCTGAATGGTTAGGAACAGCGGTACTACAGCTGAGTGACTAAAAAAATATGTAAATCCTTTATGTGGAATGAGGGCTCATTAAAAAGGAGAGTTCTGGAGTTGTCGCTCCTAACAAAGGCAGTGGCAATCGTTTGTTGGTTTGAATGTTGGTTGTTGTGCTTCAGGTTTTAGAGAGTATGATGGTTGTGGTAATAAAGGGCTGAGTGTGCAGGTTAACTCAAAACAATGAATGTACAAATAGTGCTCAGAGTGTAAAACTAACTCAAAAAAAAAACCACCAAGAGTACCTGCTCTGACCTCTAAGTTAGCTTTTATTGTTAAGTACTTTCTTCCAAATTAATGTTAAACTTCAACTGAACATCTGAATGTTCTTTTGAAGTTGCTCATTCCTGTTGTATAATGAGCAATTTGTTGTGGATTTGTGTTTTTCTCTCTCTCTCTCTTGCTTCTATCCTGCATAACTCACATGTGTCTGGGTGCCCTGCCTGTATCAGATTTGCACATGCAGACATGGCTTTTACACTGTGTGTACACCAGCCTGACACAGCAGTAATAAGGTCTACTTCTTCAGCAAAGACTCTGGTGTTGTGCATTTGGGCGTGGCATACCAGAGCAATTCAGCACAGAGAAAAAAACACGTAAGTGCTGACAGGTAGGAAGAGCTGTCATTGCTTAGTGAGTAATGTACATGTAATTACAGGGCTGGGAGGGGGCACCATAGATTCTGAGCACAGTGGCCATAATTATAGATCATCATGCCAGACAAAGGAGCAATAATTGTTTTATTATAAGGTATCGGAGAGGAGCATTATCTGCAATGAGTTGTAGACAGTCTAGTGCCTGGGTCAGGATGTGAAAGGAAAAACCCTAATCAAGAAGTGCAGCATTATTTTGTGTAACCACAGACGAGAACTGTACATGTACATATGATAAAGCAGCATTTTTCTTTGTCAATACCCCCATATTTTTTGTTTGAAGAAGCTGTCAGCTTTTTTCACATTCTGATTAATATTATCAGTTAACTGCTAGTGGTCACTGTTAAAACACAAGACAAAACGTATTTCTTGAAAAAGTCATATTCTATGCTAAGTATCATAGGGATGATGTATTTATATTAACTTTATATATTTGCCTGTTTATAAATTTACAAGATGGCAGTGCTTTGTAGCAACTTGTTGTAGTAGTAAATTGCTAAACATATAAGACAGCAAGCATTCTTTTACAGTATATATTATTTTTGCATGCACATTAGGCTAATAGACTGCAAGAATAAGATATATTCTATTTTTTTTTTTTGCTTTCATTTTTTTTCTGCTGTTAGTAATCTTGATGAAATTATATGCATAGTGTCAAGTTTGACTCTTTCACATTTCTTTCAGTTAGAGCAGCTATTAAATAATCATCCTACTGTCACAGACAGCATCACTATACTGTCCTTACTTCATTAGACTGGGTCATATTTTGAGTGGGGTTTTAGTTTTCACCTCTCTGACTTTCTGTCCTTACTTTTCACCTTCATCACTGGAGCAAGAGCAGATTAGAACAGTGAACTCACACCAGTTTGTAATTTTGGTCAAATGCAATA
This sequence comes from Protopterus annectens, assembly GCF_019279795.1. Lineage (NCBI taxonomy): Eukaryota > Metazoa > Chordata > Ceratodontiformes > Protopteridae > Protopterus > Protopterus annectens. The sequence goes on from NC_056741.1 coordinate 1,970,745,198, forward strand.
GCATTTCTTTGGTTGTGCAACACTTTTGTCATTAATTTAGCTTTTTCTTCCCCTCCAACTTTTAATTCATAGCTGGCAACTGTACTGCATTATGAAGAACATTCCTCATTTTGAATGTTTAAACTTCTATGTTCCCCAGTGAAGAAGTCTGTTGTACTTTTACTGCTATAATTTTTGTTTGACAAATAGCCATGGTCAATCATACTGAATCATAGTACTTCATGAAAAAAAACTTTTGTAATAAATATGAAGAAATTATTAACCAAGCTATGAACTTCCTATTTTAGCCATTTGTTCCAGGCTGTGAGAGGTTGTTTTCTACATTTTGGAGGTAGAAGGAAGGTTGAGAGTTATGCTTTTTTTTTAAACAAAAAACATCTTTAATGAATTATCCCTTATGACATAGGCAGTCATACATTTATATAAACTTTTATACAGAATATAACATAGCTCATTCAGTGACTGCCTTCCCTTAAACCTCATTCATAGGTTCATAGGTTCATAGATTAGTACTAAGCTAACTGCCCTTGCGAGCCATTTTAAGCCTAGCCAATTATCCCTTGTGAGACTCAAACCCTGGACCTTGTGTTTGTAAGGCAAACACCTTAACCATTAGGCCACCCTCCCAACCCAAAATTCCTCCTCCAAAACATTATTCCGCATGTATTGTTCCCACAATTCCCATTTTTTCTATGTGATTTGCTCCTACCTTTTTGTAAAGATCCAACTTTTAGTTCTTTTATGACTGTTATGATGTTCACTGCTTCTCATAGGGTTGGTTTAAACTTTGATTTCCATTTTCTAATAATTATTTTTTAGCAGCTACCAGAATTAAACTCAGCAAGGTCTTACTGTGTCTAGACAATTCCGATTCTGTATCATAGCTCAAAAACATAATTTCCTTAGTTACACCAATTTGCTCACCTAGTATTTCTGACACAGTAGTCTGCAGGGAATTTATAAACACTGCCATTTCATTACATTCCCAAAAACTATGTTCTAATTACTTCTGTCTTCCTCATTACAAAGCCAATGTTTGCAATCTACCTGAGGAAAAATTTTTTGGAGTCTGCTTGAGTTATAAAAATAACTATGCAAGCACGTCCAAGAAACAAATTCCACATCTCTGTACTTTATTGCATATTTGGGAGCCATACATATGTCCTCTCATTGGTTCTTTGTGAATTGCTTATCCAGTTTATCTTCCCAATCCTTTCTAACCTCTTCTGATAGATTCCTATAGTTATCACTCATTTTTTTTATACCCTACTAATTATCCCTTTTTTAATAGCAGCTTCTGTTCTAGATTCTACTAAAAATTCTACCAGTACTGGTCTTTTACTTAGGATCTCTTTATTCCTTTCTCTTTGCCTGTAGTCTGACACCAATCCTCGATACAGAAGACAGTCTCTAATCTGTAGTCCATATGTATCGTTGGTCTTTTCCCATTCTATTACATTTCCCCCTCTAAAGATTTGCTTCCAATACCTTGGTTCCTTTGCCAGTCTTCTGCAATGAATTCCAGACCCTTTTCCTGTTCTCTGTACCTCTAATTGCTATCATCCCTATCAGCAGAATCTCCTGTGTTAGCTTTGTTCTTACAATATGTTCGGCTACTTTATAAATATAATATTCTGTATGGTTATTGTTATTCTCCTTAAGGATCTGCATCAAAAATCCCAGTCTACCCTTGTTTTTTGAGCTTCCACCTGTTTCATCATCATCCCTTTCCACTCTGAATTATAGCATTCTGCATGTGCTACGTATGAGAAGTAGTGAACCTGGTTCATAGATAGAGGTTATAAGTTGGGACAGGTTTTACATGCTAGGAACAGTGTCGCCTCTCTACAGCATGAGGGGCTACTCGAATATCAGACAAAGGTTCTTGACTCAAACCCAGTAATACGGCTGGTTACTACATATGGACGCAATACTGCGAGACTGACCAATAGTGTACAACGGAACTGGAATATACTTGTGGCAGATGATAAACTAACTACAATTTTGGGAGATAGATGTCTATTTTCATATAGAAAAGGCAGAAATTTGGGTTCCATCTTCAGTCATTACAAAAGGGGACACTGTTCATTGAACTCGGCAGTACAACTAACCCTTTTAGGGGACCACATAAAGGGATGTTTCCCTTGTGGACATTGTGTATATTGCCCTAAAATGAACACAACAGCCAGTTTCAGCAGCAGAAATACAAGAATGGTTTACACTATTTCTTTTTTTGGAAATTGCCAATCAGACTGGGTTATTTATCTTGTTACATGTGGTTGCTCTGCCTTTTATGTAGGGCAAACCTCTAGGTCAGTAAAATTCAGAATAGCTGAACACCTAAGTGATTTAAGACACAAGTGTCTCACTAATGCCCTATATAAACATCAATCAAACATCCCAGAGCCAATTTCCATTTTACCATCATTGACAAAATTAAAGGTAATAGATCTAAGACTGCGAGTTGGCATCAAATTTTGACTCAGATGGAGAAAAAATGGATTATTAAATTAGGTTGTTTATTCCCCCCTGGATTGAATGAGCACCTTTAAGTGATTTGATGAGTGATAGGATTTCTGATTGCCACAGATATAAATAGAGGGATTTTTTGTGATATCTGTTTTCTACACTGAAGAAGGCTGTATTGTATTGGCCGAAACCGGTCTGGACATTTTTCTCTCTGTGGAGAATAATATTGAGTTTCTGCATCACTGTCTGCTGGTCAATGCGGTTTTGGAACACTGTTTTGGGACCTGGCAGTTACCTTACTTGCAGGGGCTGTTGTTCTTTAAATTAGATAATCCCAAACCTCCTTGCTCTATTGGAAAGATCAGCTTATTTTACTTGACTCTTGCCTTCTCCTCCTCCAAGATAAAATCCCTAAACTCTTTATTAGTTGTTATCCACAACTTCTCTGGTTGATAAAAATATGCTTGATGTTTGTATGAAGGTTGGAGGTTATGCTTTAGCCTGAGTCAAATGTCAGCTTTTTGCTAAAACATGGAGGTTAAAATGTAATTCAAATAATATTCCACACTAATACTTGGACATCTGTAGCCACACAAGTATTTATTTGTTTTGTAGTTCTTGTAGTTGAGCTTGAAGGCTAATATTAGTTGCAACAGTTGTCTTCCTTCTTTTTCTGACAATTCTGTTGCAGTTTAGTACAGTAGTAAAGAACACTGTGTCAGCAGCGTTATTAACATGCACAAGATTGCTCACAACTGAGAGAGTTGCTGTTTACAGAACTATAAAACTTATGAACTGTTATTTAAAAACTGAGAGGCCCAGAGCTGAAGAATGGGTGAAGCCATTGGTATTTCACCCCACAATGAGTGAAGCTAAGGGGTGTGGGCAGAGGCTTAGGGTGCCAAAACTATCTATGCCTATAGGTTCCTGACGTTCACATTTATCCTTGAACAGGACTTCCTGTCATTTGAATGAGGTCTATCATCATGAATCAAGAATGCTGATTAGCCAAGATCAATCTAAATTAGGGGCTTGATTGGATCATGTTATTTTAATGAAGAAATAGAGTATTTCTGAGACAGTGTGGGAATATAAATTGAAATGATCAGCATATGAGAGCTGAAACTAGAATTCAGACTGTTAGGAGATATGATTGTCTAAAGCAACTACAGAGTGGCATAATTTTATTATTTCATTGATGTTCATTGAAATGAAAAAATGTATTTTATGGTTTCAGACTTATTTTGATAAATATAAAATATTCAACCTGTACTTAATAGTTTAGCACCCTATTCTGCACAACGTCCTGTGCTCCATCCAGTTACTTCAATGGTTCCCATACACTGTAGTAGAAAAGGATTAAAAGACAAACCGGTAAACTCCATATAGAAGGGGGAAATACATGTGCTTGTGTAAAACTGAAGATTTCAAAAGCTAAATTTAATTTTACTGAGAATTTCTTTTGTATAGAGGAATAAATGTATTGGATAGAGTATAGAGGGGCAATTAAGTCAGACTGTTACTATAGGAATACAAATAATTTAAATTTGCCTCTTAGTGAAAGTAGAACTAAGTGAAAACCATAGAGATACCATTAAGTTACAAACATTACAGTCCGATATTAAAACTAAAAAGAGAGTTAGTATAACAGTATTATGGAAATATTAGTGCCAAAGTCAACCCTGTTATTGTTTGAGCTTGATAATGAACACACTAGACTACTTGGAATGATGTCGTACTATGTCAGCCAGCAGCTGAAGGTTTTATCCATAGTTGTTATTTGTTTATTTGTGTTTTTCCTAGCTGGGCATACAGTGTAATGCAAGAACCTGTTTCAACCATGATACATACGAGATGGATAATGTAATATAGAATTAATCTATTTTCACAAGTTTTTTTTTAAAGTCTAAAAACAATTTTTCAGAAATATCTGAGCGACTATGATACAGGCTTTCAAGATATTGTGTTTTCACCTTTTTTTATTGTTCCTGGAATTATTAACTCATTCCATGCTGAAGGATATTATTCTGGCAGAATACACAGGATTGTGACATGGCTGTATGTCCTTTTGGTCTGTTTATAAACGGGCTTCCTGTTTGGAAGTGAGAGATGAGAAACTATAAACTTGATGATTTGAAAATTAGTCAGATACTCAGAAAAGCAATTAATTCTACAACTTGCTTTTACATTTTACAGTGGTTTCCAGGGTAGGGGGAGCGTTGTCCCTGTACTTCCACTTCTGTTACTTATACTAACTCCAAATTTGCTGTACATTGGAGCAGGGGAGATACTCCAGGTTATCTTAATCTCAGAGTTAGCATGCATTCTGACTGTTCTGACGGTCGAAGTTACAATCAACAGACTTTCAGTGGGCACAATCTTAGATGTATAATGACAAATATGGGTTCTTTAAGGAATGACTTTATTTGTTCACTCACACATAGTGACAACAGTGCTGTTAACTGTTTCTTCATTTCTGTAAATCTCCATCTCGTAATTTCAAGATCTGTAATTGTAAAAAGTAAGTAGCAAAAGTAAGGGAAACAGCAAATTTTAAAGATCATTGATCTTACTTTAATTTTTTTTACTGTAACCCCAGTGTTGGGGGCTGCAGTCCTCATGCCATCAGTTCTTATATATACACTAATTCTAAGTTCTGTGTATCTTAGAGAAAGGTGTATGCTTGAGACACAGCAATCTTACACTTAGTTAATGCGAACTATGTTTTCACATGTTCAGTCTTTCTTTTCTAGGATTGTTACCATTCTGGCTAAGGAGTCACTACTTACAGAGGTTAGGCCACCAATGGTGGGAATTTTGAACCATAACTGTGATGTGACAAGAATGTGGAGATGATACAAGATTCCTGAAGCTTATCTGAGGCTAGAGTTAACACATTTCTTTTTGAAACCCTTGACCTGCGCATTGATGACTGTATGGCTCTTGGAAAAAGGCATTAGTGAGTAAGGAAAGTTGACCAAAAGCATACTAGATAGGAGTTCTAGGCTCTTCCAATAGGGTGGCTGTGACTATAACCCATTAAAAGATGTAGAACTGAGGTTAAGAACCACCTAATAGATGGACACTAGAAGATCCATTTAGAGAAAAATTAACTTGCTAAACAAAAAATATAGCATCTATAGTATATCTGTTTGCATATCCTATTTTCTGTGTCAGAAAGTATGAATTGCTGTACAGTTCAAGCCTAGCTGTGTGGATTGCAGCTAAATGGCTAAGCTACATTGCTGCAGTGTATATCTATGGATATAGACTTGGTCTGCCATGGTAACTCTACAATACAAATATCAGTAAAGTAGTATTTACTATGGGATATCCCCCACCAGGCCACCCTCAGAACGGTAAGAAACAATAAGAACAATAAGAACCCTACCAAATTCCAAGATGAGATCAACTCATGCAATTGGTCTGTCCTAAAACTCCTGCCCTTAGAGGAAGCTGTTGTTTACTTTAAATATATATATATTGCTTGTTTATATTTGCATTAATAATTCCAAAACCATGCTATGTACAAGGTTTTAAAATATTTCTTGTTTACAAAATATTACACTCGTTATAGTTAATGTATTTTCTGTGACTTATAAAATTCAGTTGAAGACACTGTAAAATAGTTTGTGCTGAAGAGTTTGCCATTTATACTTTGTTCATAACCCCTATTGTTCCAGAGATGCAAACATTTGTTTGAAATGTGAGGACATAATTTTATTCTGTCAAGTTAATAAGAAATTCCTTGCTATGCTAGATTCTTATGCTCCTGCTCACTCCATTAGAACGAAAAGAAAAGTTGCACCGTGGCTTTCTAAAGACTCCAAATCAAAAATCAACTTCAGAAACAAAGCATGGACTTTATGGTGTACTACAAAAGCCCCCCAGATCAAATTAAATATCAGCAGCTAAGGAATGAGACTAAAAATCCATTTTACTAAGTAAATAAGAAACTACTATTGTAATCTTTAACAAAAGAAATCTAAACAACCCTCAGAAGTTCTGGGCAGGTATAAATAAACTATTACACCCAGGACAAACCACCACTCCAGTCCCTGCAGCCTCTAGTGATAAACCACCTGTGGAAGTCTCAAACACCTTCAGTAGTTTCTTCATTGAGACTATCCAAGCCCTAGTGAGCCAGCTACCTCCAAGCTGCCCTAGCTCAGTCTGCCACTCCCAGTACCCAACTCTCCTTTAGCTTACAGCCGGTTGCTAAATCACTTATCTATGTCCTAATCAAAAAGTTATAACTCACTACACTATCAGCCGATCTTCTCCCCACTGAGTATCTACGAAAAGCAGCAGATGCCATAGCATATCCCATCTCCATACTAATTAATCAAACCATAGCAGAAGCTACCAACCCCTCCATCTGAAAAATATCCCACGTGATACCACTCCACAAAGGCGGCAGCTCCATTGAACTGTCTAATTTCAGACCAATAGATATACTGTCACCACTGGCTAAAATCATGGAAAGGTTTATCCATAGACAACTGCTACACCACCTAACTCAGAACAATCTCTTGGCAAACTCTCAGCATGGCTTCAGGCTTCATCACAGTACCACTTCAGCCCTCCTAGCCTTCTCTAACACCATAAACTATAACCGTAACAATAATAAAGTATCCTCAGCCCTCTTCTTGGATCTCTCCAAGGCTTTGATATGGTTGATCATCAGCTTCTAATCCACACCCTGAAAACAGTTTGTTTAGATAATAAAGCTCTTCAATGGTTCTAATTTTATCTGAGTGGTAGACAACAGGCCTACCTATGGCAGAACAAACTATCTAACCTCCTACTTAATACCCTGGGAGCCCCCCAGGGTTCTATACTAGGACCTCTTCTGTTTTCCATTTTCATTAATGACCTCTACATAGTCATCCCAAATGCTAACTGTATTCAATATACAGATGAGTCCACTCTGATTTTCTCTTCTACATCCCAGTCAGATCTGTGGACATCAACCCAGAAAACCTTTAACATAGTTGAAAACTGGCTTTCTGATCATTGTCTGATCTTAAACACCAATAAAACAAAGTTGCTACTTTACTTGCCTACTCATAGGTCCACTGCATTATCCTTTTCCATAAAATCTAACAATGGCAGTACAATCCCCCCAGACATCTATACAAAACTCCTAGGTGTTATCGTAGATAATAATCTTAAATTTGATACGCATGTCAACCAAACTATTAAAACCATCAATAAAAAACTTGGGTCACTATACAAGATTAAACCCTTTCTAACCCCACTAGCTAGAACGGCCATTGCATGCTCTCATCTACTCTCGAATCTACTCTATGCATCCCCTTTACTCACCAACTTAAGCAAATCTGATCTTAACAAACTCTCTAGCTGCTACAGTCACATTGCCAGATTTGCCACCGGGATGCCCTTCAGGACACACCACTGTAACAACCTAAACTATCTTGGGTGGTTAGAAGTGCCCAGCCTAATTCAGTACAACCAACTTATAGTGGCACGTAAAGTACTTAACCAACCTGACAATACACCTGCACTTAAAAACATTATTAACCCCTACAACAATCTCCGACCTCTTCACTCTTCTAATAGATTGCTAGTTCAAACTGTCAAAACTAATAATTCAGCTGGTGTCTCTCTGTTTGCCAACTCTGTAGGTAGAACTTGGAACTCTCTCCCCGCTGACATCACCCTAGAATCCGCCCTGACCCATCAATTTAAGAAAAGACTCACAGTATTTGAAACTAAACTGGCTATGTCCTTATATCAAGCCTGACTAGCTCTCCCCTTATGATGGTGTCTAATACTTTTATTACAGTTCAGATGTGTTGCAAATTCTAGGTCTTTTACCTTGTGAATTCTTAAACATAGGGAAATGTGTAACTTGCTTTTGTAAAGAGTCTGTAAACAGTGTTTAACATGAACCATTTAATCTGTTTCTGTTTGTATCTTGGAGCTTTTCTCCCCGGGCCTCCTCTGAAAATGGACATGTATCCAGTTGGACTATCCCGGTCAACAAATGTAAAATAAATAAATAAATAAACTTTGTTCTATTCCAATGACCCCCACCCACTACCTTTCCTGCTCTCTTTGGGCAATTCATTCCACCATAATTGGAAGAGACAATGCCATTCATTTCTTATGCATGGCAAGAGCCCTCTGGCCCCTGTATTCCCTGTTGGAGATGACAGCTCTACCAGCCCGTTTTTTCCCAGGCTGTGGGAGTCAGAGTTAGTTATTGGGCTACTTTGTCAAGTCATGAGGATCGCTCTGCTATACCCAGCCTTATGCCTCCTACTTCCCCTGTATACTGCGGCCTGCGAGAGCTGTTGTACATGCCCATGCAAGTCTTCCTGACCCCATGCAGTGTGGAGTGGCTGAGCTGTACATCAGCAAAGACAAGCCACCTTATAAAGGTTACATGGTCTAAACTTATTTTGAAAGGTAGCTTTACTTTACAGGCAGATGAAACAATGTTATGACATAATAGCAAAGAAAAAAAATGGTAGTGTGTAGTAGCACTGGCCACTGATGTAATTCTCTTACTTGGTTTTGCTTTTCTACTGAGTGCGTTGTTTTAATTGAAAGCCTTACAGGGAAATGTCTAGTACCAGTAAAGTGTTACAGCAGTTAAATTATGTAATAAAGAGAAGCTTGTGTTAATAAAAATATTCTGGTCATAAACAGATCCTGCCTCTTAAACCTGGTCGATTTCTTTGAAACAGTCACCAAGGCCATTGACGAGGGGAAGGTGGTCCACACAGCCTACCTGGACCTCGCAAAAGCCTTCGATACAATACCCCACTCAGGCATTATAGATAAGCTCACCAGCTTAAATATAAACCCCTATGTCACTAGATGGGTTGCAAACTGGCTCAAGGACAGAGCCCACATGGTTAGAATTGCTGGAGCCATGTCAGACTCCAAACCAGTTACAAGTGGCATCCCACAAGGCTTAGTCCTGGGACCTCTCTTGTTCGGTATATATTTCTCGGAGGTACAGGCCAACACGGAAGGACTGTGGCTGACCAAGTCCGCAGATGACTGCAAATTGGGCGCCATAATCGACTCTCCAGCCGACACAAGCATCCTCCAAAAGGGCCTCATAAAAACAGACAACTGGTGCCAGAGCCATGGCCTCAAGCTAAACGCCAAAAAGTGTATAGTCATCCCCTTTGGCAAAAACAAAGTGCCCATAAATTACCACATAGGTGGTAATCCATTAAGTATGGAAGAAGTAATTAGGGACCTGGGGACCCAAGTTGATAGCAATCTCTCATTTGACAACCACGTGGCCAAAGTGGTTAGAAAAACATTTTATATAGCCCACCTAATCATGAAGGGATTCACATCTAGATCAGGGGAGGTCATCGTGCCTCTTTACTCATCCCTCATCAGGCCCATAATTGAGTACAATGCCCCTTTTGGGATGTACCTTACCAGACACCTGCAGCAACTGGAAAGACCCCAAAAGTACCTCACCAAGAGGATCAAAGGGCTCAAACAGATGCCATATGCTGCCCTGTTAAAGAAACTCCCGCTCTACTCAGTGGCATACCGCCTGCTCAGAGGCAATCTGTGCCTGACGTATAAAGCCATGTCCAACCTGGAATTAATGGACATGCTGCACCTCAGAAAATCAAAATCCCATTGAGCTACGCGCTCGAGAGACTTGAACCTCAGCACTGAAATAAATAGGACATGCTGGAGGGACAGATTCATAACCCAGAGGCTTCCTTCACTCTGGAATAAAATCCCAGTCCAGGTTAGGCAGAGTCCCTCATTGACTCTCTTCAAGAGGAATCTTGATGAGTGGATGGGAGATCATAGGTTTACCCTGGGTATCACTTCTGTGTCACTGTTAGACAGAGGCACAGTATACTAACCTTGAAAAAGGGCATAGCAAAATTAATTTAAAATGGGTGGCAAAAGCCAAACACACTTTGGCTAGGCTTATAAATGCCCTAGGGCAGATAGCCTAGTATGAACCTATGAACCTATGAACTGAGCCATTTGCGTAATAGCATGTGGATTACAAACTTAAACAGACAGGCACAAGAGCCACATGACACATTATTTATTTATTTTTTATTGACATTTGTTGACCAGGAAAGTCTGACTGGGTTAGAAGCCCATTTTCAGCAGAGGTCCAGGGAGAAAAGCTCCACTAACACATTATGAATGCACAGTATTTTACAAGAATTTACAGAAATTGCATTACAGTGGTGGTGCTGCGGTAGCATTGTCTCCTCACAGTAAGACGCTGTCTGGTTCGATTCTCAGCTAGAGCGTCTTCTGCGTGGAGATATGCGTGAATAGGCGTACCTTCGTTGAAGGTTGTCTGTCAGGCCTGGCAAGCCGGTACGTAAAAATCAACTGCCAATCATTAGCGGACCGGAGTTCCGCTGTGGCGACCCCTAACCGGGAAAAGCTGAAAGACACAAACAAACATTACAATACAGTATAATATAACATATTGAGAAAAACATTAAGAAATTGTGAGAAATTACAATATCAGAAAGAAACAGATTAATTTACAAGATATATACATATATATTTTTTGTAAATATTGAAATAGGTTGAAAGTTAAGAAAGGGAAAAGATCACTAGAGGGGTAGTTTTAAAGGGGTGAGGGATCAGAATGTTAGTTAAGGTTAGCGAGATTAACAGTAAGAATAGAGTTGTTGAAAATAACTTGTAGAACAAAAATAATTTTCTACTGGTTTTGATGGGTAAAGATTGGGGTAAGCTAGTGAAATAAAACATTGAAATATGTGAAATAAATACTTCACAGGTGTTAAAACATATGATGGAATGTCTACATTTAAGCATAGAGGTTTGGTATTAAATGGGGCCGCTGTGGCGACCCCTAACCGGGAAAAGCCGAAAGACACAAACAAACATTACAATACAGTATAATATAACATATTGAGAAAAACATTAAGAAATTGTGAGAAATTACAATATCAGAAAGAAACAGATTAATTTACAAGATATATACATATATATTTTTTGTAAATATTGAAATAGGTTGAAAGTAAATATTGAAATAAGTTAAAAGTGGGTAAAACTGCCTTCCAGTTTATAGCCTGCTACAGACCACCCTCCCAAACCCAGGAACCCCACTCGGCCTTTCTGAGAACACTGGAAAATATGAAGGTCTCCCCAAACACCATTATATTGGGCGACTTCAACTACCAAACATACACTGGGAGCATTACTCTAGCTCCAACACCCTAGCCCAAAGGTTCCTAGAATTTATAAACTCAAATGCTATGGAACAACTTGTTACCACTCCCACAAGAGGGGAAAACATACTGGACCTGATCATCACCAACTGGACTCTATGCTCCAGACCAGAAGTGTATCCCTCACTGGTAAGATCAGACCATAAACTAATCTCACTGGATATTCACATCCCGACCCCACCCCCTGCTCAGAAAACCACAGTGAAAAACTTCTCTAAAGCAAATTTCACACTCCTCAAAACCGAGGTGGAATCCTTCAAAGCCCCCGAGCCTGTGGAAAGTACAGCTCAGACCGCAGAATCCTTTATAAATGCATTCTATGAACACCTTCAGGAATGCATGGATCATGCGATCCCAAATAAAACCAAGACCCAATCCTCCAAAGGCAGATGTCCTGTCTGGTGGACCCCAGCCATAAACAAACTATACAATAGAAGGAGGAAGCTACTAAATGATAGAGCAAAATCCCAAAAAGGGAAGGCATCACTGATCAGTATTAGCAAAAAACTACGGGCACTCATAAAATTGTCTAAGGCCAGCTTAGAGAGAAAAATTGCACAGGACAGTAAGGATAATCACAAGGCTTTCTTTAGTTATGTTAGGAACCTGGGTGGTAATTCCCAGATATGCTCAGAATTAGTCCAAAATGACAAAAATACACTGAACCCACAGACATTGCCAACATCCTAGCTGACAGGTTCAGCGCAAACTCCCCCCCCCCCCCATCCCCACCAAAAGGGAAAATATCTATCCCAGCAGAGTGCTGCCCCTGACATCTCAGATGCTCAGGTAAGAGCAGCCTCTCCAAAGCAAAAACACAGCATCAATGGGACCAGACGGTGTCCCGGGCTGCATCCTCCATGAACTCCAAGAAGAGCTAAACCCAAACATAAAACTACTGTTCAATCTCAGCCTTACTACAGGATATGTGCCCAAAGAGTGGCATACAGCAACAGTGGTCCCTCTCCATAAAGGTGGTGCCTCAACGGATCCTGGAAACTATCGCCCCATAAGCCTGACTAGCTTGGTCTGCAAAGCTATGGAAAGGATCATCATGGACCTCATAAATAAAGATATTGGGGACCTACAGACACTGGATCCTACCCAGTTCAGCTTTGTTAAGGGCAGATCCTGCCTCTTAAACCTGGTTGATTTCTTTGAAACAGTCACCAAGGCCATTGATGAGAGGAAGGTGGTCCACACAGCCTACCTGGACCTTGCAAAAGCCTTCGATACAATATCCCACTCGGGCATTATAGATAAGCTCACCAGCTTAAATATAAACCCCTATGTCACTAGATGGATTGCAAACTGGCTCAAGGACAGAACCCACATGGTTAGAATTGCTGGAGCCATGTCAGACTCCAAACCAGTTACAAGTGGTGTCCCACAAGGCTCAGTCCTGGGACCTCTCTTGTTCGGTATATATTTCTCGGAGGTACAGGCCAACACGGAAGGACTGTGGCTGACCAAGTTCGCAGATGACTGCAAACTGGGTGCCATAATCGACTCTCCAGCTGACACAAGCATCCTCCAAAAGGGCCTTATAGAAACAGACAACTGGTGCCAGAGCCATGGCCTCAAGCTAAATGCCAAAAGTGTATAGTCATCCTCTTTGGCAAAAACAAAGTGCCCACAAATTACCACATAGGTGGTAATCCATTAAGTACAGAAGAAGTAATTAGGGACCTGGGGACCCAAGTTGATAGCAATCTCTCATTTGACAACCACATGGCCAAAGTGGTTAGAAAAACATTTTATATAGCCCACCTAATCATGAAGGGATTCACATCTCGATCAGGGAGGTCATCGTGCCTCTTTACTCATCCCTCATCAGGCCCATAATTGAGTACAATGCCCCTTTTGGGATGTACCTTACCAGACACCTGCAGCAACTGGAAAGACCCCAAAAGTACCTCACCAAGAGGATCAAAGGGCTCAAACAGATGCCATATGCTGCCCGGTTAAAGAAACTCCAGCTCTACTCAGTGGCATACCACCTGTTCAGAGGCGATCTGTGCCTGACGTATAAAGCCATGTCCAACCCAGAATTAATGGACATGCTGCACCTCAGAAAATCCAAATCCCATCGAGTTACGCGCTCAAGAGACTTGAACCTCAGCACTGAAATAAATTGGACATGCTGGAGAGACAGATTCATAACCCAGAGGCTTCCTTCACTCTGGAATAAAATCCCAGTCCAGGTTAGGCAGAGTCCCTCATTGACTCTCTTCAAGAGGAATCTTGATGAGTGGATGGGAGATCGTAGGTTTACCCCGGGTATCACTTCTGTGTCACTGTTAGACAGAGGCACAGTATACTAACCTGGAAAAAGGGCATAGCAAAATAAATTTAAAATGGGTGGCGAAAGCCAAACACATTCTGGCTAGGCTTATAAATGCCCTAGGGCAGATAGCCTAATATGAACCTATAAACCTATGAACCTAAATGCATGCATGAAGATGATATTGAATGCATGTATGAAGATGGTAATGAAGACATCTAGCGGACATTGCTCTTTTTAATGTATATAGACTATGTTGCAAATCAAGAATGTGATGAATCAGTAAAGTTACTGTTTAAAAAAGCCACTTCTTCCCTACAGGATGACAGGATGGGCAAACTGACAGATTACACCTCCCCACTTGGCTTTTCCAGCTACCGATGCTGCTGCACAAACACAGGCCATCTGGGGGCATATGCAGAGCTTTATCCCTTTAAGGCCGTAGAGCTGGCAATACTTTACCTCTTTTACACGGAATGTGTGATGAAATAAATTTAATCACATCTTAAAAACACAGTGTGTGTACATATACATGTACACACATAAACAAATGAACACATACACACTGATAATAAAACTCCTTACAAAAAAAAATATAGATGTGTCTTGTAAGGTATCACAAGATAGCATAAGCTTTTTATATTTTCTAAAAAAATTTATATAAGTTTCTACCAGTTATAGTAGTTCCTCTGTCTATAATTGCAAGGTACCAAATGATGCCATCATCTGCAAATATTAAAGAACCCACCTAAGTGAATCTGAGTGCAGGGACTACCCATTTACTGTAGCAATAGATATCAGCATATGCATTTCTGAATAAATGACAAAGAAATATATATTTTTTTTATTTTTATAACTTGTTTTTTTCCCTTGGTATTGCTACACTGTCTCCGTGTTTAAAGCATATAATCATGTAAAGCCACGTCAGCACAAGTTATGCTCCACTGAAATTAATGGGACTCAAACATGTAGTCATTACAGCCTAAGAAAGGCTATGCAGAGACAAAGTTGTGGGACATCTTGATTTATATGATGGTCTTTAGTAACCAGTGTCTTATTTTTTCTGCAAGTATCCATTGTTAAACTATTAGTACTACTTTTATTTAAGATTAGTGTGTTTCATTGGGTTGCGAGCGCAAACACACACACACACACACACACACACACACACACACACACACACACACACACACACACACACACACACACACACACACACACACACACACACACACACACACACACACTATACACAAATGCGTAGTGGTTCTGCTTAACTGTCATTACATGCTCCAAAATGGGGATCAGTGAAAGTATCAGGATTCTGAGAATGCTGAGACATCTTTGCCTGAAAAACTTTCAAAGTTAAGTAAAAAATATAAGCAATGCATTTTCTTATTTATGTAGAGAATAGTATATGCTGGGATGCAATGTCAGTCAGTGAATGATAGCTGTTTTCAGCATTACCTTTGAAATGTCCTTTTAAAGAAGCGACAAATGCCTCATGTTATGCAGTGTTAGTAAGCGATCTTATGCTAAACAGTGACTTTTATAAAGGTGCTTGTCATCAACACCAACTGGATCCCTGACAAATCTGATAAAAAAAAAAATTAAGTCAGCTTAAACAAGCAGGGTGATTTAAGTGCTACATTGCAGTACTAGAATGCATACTCCATATTCTTATTAGCAGGCATTATAGGATTTAATTAATCTCTATGCAACCAGGACTGAATTTCTTCTTGAAAAATGTTTGCATTATAAAAGATGCAATATTCTAAGCAGAGCCCATTACTACACAGGTATTAATTTACATGCAGCAGACACTGGCTGCAGTTCTAGAGGGTTTGCGCAATGTACAGTGCAAAGTAGTATGGGCAGAAGCCATGTGGAAGGTATGTGAAATTCAAAGATCCAGACTGCACAACTGTGTGCAATAATGTGATATGCGGTACAGGCAAATAAGTGCATAATGATATGTAAATGAAGAACACCGTGCCAATGAGCCACATGGAATACGAGAATGAAAGAATCTAAATTGGTGGACTGATTCAGAATTGTACAACACTGTGACACTTTGTAGTCATGCATAGTGATTTTGAACACCACAGTTTATGGTATATATGATGGGATCTGTGTTAGGCATTGCAGTAACAGTGCAGCACCATGTGTTTGATAGCACTAGCTCCATTGGTGGTTATCAGTGTGTAGTGCTGCACTTTTCCATTGTCTGCACTAGCAGAGGAAGCAGCATCTGACTTACCACTACTTGTGCAGATCAACAGATGGCAGACAGTCTCCAAGTGGACACAGCCTTAATCAAATTGTGTCACCCACAAGTTGAATGAGGAGATTCTGAGGTGTACCTATTCCTTTGGGCACATAGGTTTGGGTAGCTTTAACCTTCCTAGCTACAAGGAACTTCTAGAGACCTATAGGGGCACATTAAGGGTACCACAGACATCAACCTTGTGAACACTAAACCAGTTGCTTGACATTATTCAACAGCATATGGAGGAGCGCATCTGTTTCTAGAGCACACTAGAGGAGAGCACCAACACACTGTCAGCCTTCTATGACAGGCCTCATTTTCTTGAGGCCCTGGGAGCCTTTGCTTTCACATGTGTTGCTATCAAGGCACCACCTTGTCCAGATGGCCAGAGAGATATATAAACAGGAAGGACTAACAATCCCTGAACTACCAGGAGTTCTGTATAGCCAGGGCATTATTTATAGTCTGTCTCTGTCCTATCTGGATAGTGTGTAGAATACAGATACAAGGCACACATCTGATCTATGCCTGGGGTTTCTGTGATGGGACTTCATACAGCATCAGTTGGTTGGTAGGGGCATGCAGATACCAGAAAGACAGGCCTTTACACACAGGTATCAGGCATGTTTGTGGAAAACCCAAATGTAATACATTGTGCATTGTAGGTGTTGCCAGGTATGTCCTAGAGTCTTGGCTAATGATCCCTGATATGCAACCCTCAAACCATCTGGGAAATGCCCTGTGATTCATTCCTTGCTGAAACCTGGAACATCTTGAGTAGGTATTTGCACTAATGAAGGATGCTTCCAGTGTTTAGGTAGCTCCAAAGAGTCACAGCAGCAAAGTCCAGGCATATACAGCATATTTGTTGTGTGTGCTACTTTCCTCAACATACTAATGAGTATACAAATTGAGTAACAGGAGAACATCATGGTAGGACATTCCTTACAACACACAGCAGCAGCAAAAGATGCATGAAGACTCAGAGGAAGAACACACAGCAGCAGATCCACAGATGAGATACAGGCAGTAGGAATATATTGGAGCACTGGCAAAAAAGTGTCACCTGGTCCATAACTGTGAGCCATTACACAGAGAACAGAATAAAATGATGCATGCAGTATTACATCCAGACTGTGCAGCGCAGTGCAAGTACTTTGCCATGAATTGCATCTGACATAGCTATAGCCACATGGCTAGGGGTTTGGCAAGGCACAGTCATCATCATCTTCATCACTTGCACAAGTGGGAGATATAGTTTAAATTGACTACAACTCTCTAATGTGGAGGCAGAACATTGGAGGTGAATGTGGAAGGTAAATATCATAGCCATGCACTCTGAGAGGTTGTAGGGAGTCATGGATCACATCCTCTGGTGGTGAGGTTGGGATGCCATAACTAGGAGGATGTAGTGTCATCTGGCATAATTTCAATGAATGCAAAAAGAGCGAGTGCTGTTTGATGAAATTACTTTCTCTGAGCGTGGAGTTTGCTTTCCATTCTTGTGGTTTGCATATATAAGTCCAGGGTATATGTGTGTATGGGGGACCTCCCCTCTGAAAAAAAAAATTGTTGAGTTGTTTGTAGAAGATAGTTTCATCAAAAGGTTTTCATTTTTTTTCTGTTCACCGAAAATACCTTTAATGACTCAACAAGAATCTGCCATGACATGGCATGTGTATTGTCCACCGTTTTGGATTGCAATCTCAGGACTGAATCATGTGCTGCTGCCCACAACCTGGATGATGCCTGTGACCAGGCATGCCAGGCTGTGTGCTATCAAGCAACACTGATCCCATGTCACCAGTGGTCTGTGTAATCTAATTTTAGGTGACCTGTGCTTGACCACATTGCATCCTGATCCTCTCACAGCAACATACTGTGTGGCCTACATATGCAGACACAATGGAAGCTGCAGTGTATCTTACATTTATACCGCTAGTGACTTCAGTAGTACTGTTGTCTCTCTTTGTCTTCAGATTACACAACGGAGGCTGCAGTGTATCTTACATTTATACCTATAGTGAGTTCAGTACTACTGTTGGCTCCCTGTGTCTTCATATTACACAACAGAGGCTGCAGTGTATCTTACATTTATACCTCTAGTGACTTCAGTAGCACTGTTGGCTCCCTGTGTCTTCATATTACACAACAGAGGCTGCAGTGTATCTTACATTTATACCTCTAGTGACGTCAGTAGCACTGTTATCTCCTTTTGTTTTCAGATTATGTATCTTACATTTATACCTATAGTGAGTTCAGTACTACTGTTGGCTCCCTGTGTCTTCATATTACATAACAGAAGCTGCAGTGTATCTTACATTTATACCGCTAGTGACTTCAGTAGTACTGTTGTCTCTCTTTGTCTTCATATTACACAACAGAGGCTGCAGTGTATCTTACATTTATACCTCTAGTGACTTCAGTAGCACTGTTGGCTCCCTGTGTCTTCATATTACACAACAGAGGCTGCAGTGTATCTTACATTTATACCTCTAGTGACTTCAGTAGTACTGTTGTCTCTCTTTGTCTTCAGATTACACAACGGAGGCTGCAGTGTATCTTACATTTATACCTATAGTGAGTTCAGTACTACTGTTGGCTCCCTGTGTCTTCATATTACATAACAGAAGCTGCAGTGTATCTTACATTTATACCTCTAGTGACGTCAGTAGCACTGTTGTCTCCTTTTGTTTTCAAATTACACAACGGTGGCTGCGGTGTATCTTACATTTATACCTCTAGTGACGTCAGTAGCACTGTTGTCTCCTTTTGTTTTCAGATTACACAACGGAGGCTGCGGTGTATCTTACATTTATACCTATAGTGACGTCAGTAGCACTGTTGGCTCCCTGTGTCTTCATATTACACAACAGAGGCTGCAGTGTATCTTACATTTATACCTCTAGTGACGTCAGTAGCACTGTTGTCTCTCTTTGTCTTCATATTACACAACAGAGGCTGCAGTGTATCTTACATTTATACCTCTAGTGACGTCAGTAGCACTGTTGTCTCCTTTTGTTTTCAGATTACACAACGGTGGCTGCGGTGTATCTTACATTTATACCTCTAGTGACGTCAGTAGCACTGTTATCTCCTTTTGTTTTCAGATTATGTATCTTACATTTATACCTCTAGTGACGTCAGTAGCACTGTTATCTCCTTTTGTTTTCAGATTACACAACAGAGGCTGCAGTGTATCTTACATTTATACCTCTAGTGAGTTCAGTAGCACTGTTGGCTCCTTTTGTTTTCAGATTACTGTGCAGTTGATTCATGTTCTCTCTCAGTCCACTGAGCAGAGTCACTGGCAGAACTATGACATGCACATGATTATGGCCACATCCTCCTCCCCATGGACCTGGTTAATATCATCAACTGACACTATGCACAGCCTCAGTCCTTCCCAATACGGTACTGAACCTATGCCTGTATTTATGGTCCAGCAGCCCTGCAATCCATAGGGAGTGTAATCTCCACAATATCCTATGGTCAATGTTTTCTTCCTACACAGTCAGATACTAATGTGCCATGCAAGTGTGATAGGGCTCCTTTTATGCATATAACAAGACATGTGCGTCATTCTCCCTGTCAGTCACCATAGGACTTGTAGTTGTGGATGAGGTACTCTATCTTTGTAATGCTCCTCATCCACACAAATTTTTTTTCTCACATTCACCTATATCTTGGCCTTTATGGCTGTAATTGGTGTTGTGCAAGATGGCAGTGGATCTTTATATTGTGCTGAGAAGAGGCAGTTAGTGAAGTAGCTATGCAAAGAAGCCAGATAGCAATACACTTTATGTGTGCCTGTATTATCCATGTAAATGCTGTTTAACATGAGGCAAGTTATTTCTGTGCTCATGCATAAGGCATGAGCACATTCCTTTTGCAATGGCACAGCACTCCATTGCATGACATGTGACTCACAAATATGCAGTCTTGCTCATGAGGCTACCATTCTACTGCTCAGGTGGACCTGTTGAGTGTCCATGGCTGCTTATTGGATGTTAAAATCAGGGCTCCTGCATGGTGTGCGAGGTGGAGCAGAATTTTCTGGTTCTTGCTGCAGATAGATTTTAAAAAGTGTAGCTGGACCACTGTGAGTGCCCTTTGATGAAACCTGAAGAATGGTATAAGCTGGTACGGGGATTGAGAAATGCCTGTGATGTTACTTGTTCTGCAGAACAGTGTCCTCATCACTATGATGACCTGAGGCAGTGTCATCCTGAGCTTCTCCACTGATGAAAAACAGAGGTTCAGGAGAGCGAGCCAAATGTGTGCTATAAGCAATTTTTTGATTAATACCACACTGTTGCAGCAGTGACTCCCTTTCCAATCCATCAGGTAAGCTACTCAGGACTTCTCCTGGCAAGTGCTGTGGCTTTGGACTTAATAACTAAGCCCAAGCCAGCAGTGCTGCCACGGAAATGCCCTCTATTTGCTAGTGGGTCACTCAGATGTCTTTGGAGTAGGTACTAATAGATGACATTCAGTTGTGACTACAGCATGTATAGTGTTTTATCTCCCCATGAAAGGATTAAAAAAAAGAACAAGAATTCAGAAACATGCCTGAGGTATTTTAAGGACAGGGGTTACATCAGAAATAGAAAACGTGAGGTCTTATGCAGGATTGTAGATGTCAACTTCATCCCCCCTGGCTTTATGAAACTCTGTGACCACCATTTCTGACCAGATTATGTGCTCTGTAATTGATTTTCACTGTACTCAGAGCATTTAAATGTAATTTTAGTAGTGAAGAGTCCGTGCACATTTTAAGAGAGGATTAGAAGGGCTAACACTTAGGAGCACTTGCAGTATCTGGTATTACTTAACTGAATCTTCTTAACTGCTGAAGGTGATGTCAGAATTTATTTGTGACTTCACTTATGAAATTGCTGAAACATATATGGCAACCAATCTTGATTAGGATTCTCATAAACAGTGAAACAACCAATGATTGATGGTGTTTGAAGCTAACTGTGTTTCACAGTTATCCATCCAGTCTGATCCAGTCTCAGTAGTCTGTCACCTGACTGACCTCAGACCTGTTCACAAAAAAAGTTCCTTCTCTTAAAAATGTAATGGATGACACTGATGCCCATGTATACACTCAGAGACACACATACACTGACACACAAAGACTTTCCCTTTGAATCACTAAGTTACAATTCGATAATGTAACTGGATAAAAGCAACCAGCCATAAACTCATGCAGGAAAAATCAGAAATGATGCATTTTTTTGTAGGGGCCATGCCCTTCTACATCACCAGTATGGGAGGGGCAAGCCCCCCCTTCCACACTCCCCCAAGCATTATACATACATATACCTCATTATTGCACAAAAACAAAGAAAGTACAAATCTCTGAAAAAGGGAATCATTGCTGGCACGTTCACAGAAACATCAGCATTTCAGGAGTTCAGTTTTGATAGTTGAACTCAACTACTTTGTCACTTTTAATATCAGTGAGGTATGGGGAAGTTGACATAGGCACACACATTTGCACACAGCTCTGAGTTGCATTACTTAATAAATAAGACAGTTAAGTCAGCCAGACATGATGAGGCATCACAAGTAAAGAGCTACAAACTAAGAACTTTGTTTGACTGATGCAGTTCAGAGACTATATTAAGCTGGCACAGTAATTTAAATTCTATGAGAGATGATGGGATGTATTCCATTTTATAGTTTCTCTGACTGGATGTATGTGGTTATATAGATATTCATACCTCTCAACTGTACAGATTTTCGCAGAATACCCAGATATTTGCCGCATATTTTGGGTTCGTTTTTCATAAAATTGTGGTTTTCTGGCAAATTAGTGGCAAATCATTCATTATTTTCTAACTTCAATCTTTAAAGACATTTCAGTTTCAGAATGCATACCCTTCAGAAAATTCATGCTAATGCAAAACTTGTTATTATATCATGAATTCAATAAAAAACCAAGAAAACTGAAAACAGGCGACACAGTAACGACTGCTGGAGGCTGATTTATTAAAATTAAATAACAAAACCATGTTTTATGGTTTTGTTATTTATTTTTAATAAATCAGCCTCCAGCAGTCATTATTGTGTCGCCTGTTTTCAGATTTCTTGTTATTATATCAACTTTCTAAGTTTGTAAGACCAATACTTAAAAATTCTCCCTATTTTTGGGCCTTTGCTCCACTTTTATTTATGTCTTTGTTCAGATTTCCAGCTTTGAGAAGTTGAGAGGTATGATTGGAATGTAGATTTAGTCCATTAAACCTAAAAGAATGTTTGTTTGTCTTTTCGGCTTTTCCCGGTTAGGGGTCGCCACAGTGGAACTCCGGTCTGCTAATGATTGGCAGTCGATTTTTATGGTGCCAAGTTGCCAGCCAGATGCCCAACCTTCAGCGAAGACACTCCCATTCACGCATGTCTTTCGGAGGCCACTCGACCGTGGGGAGGACATGCAGACTCCACACAGAAGGCACTCCAGCCAGGAATCGAACAGAAGACCCTCCTGCTGTGAGGCAACAATGCTACCACTGTACCACTGCGGCTGTTATTAAACCTAAAAGAATAATAATTTTTAAGCTGTGATGTTCCTTCAGGCTTCATTTTGAACAAAAAAAAATAATGTTACTTAGTCATTGTTTTTAAGCTAGTGAATCAGTTACAAAGACACCAGTCTAGCTGCAAAGGGTAGCACTTGACATTGGTGATATATTTGGTAAATGTACATTAAATTCTCTCAAGCTTGTGCATTTATTTATACATTTCTTAACAGGGTGGGTGGGGCTGTTGGTTGAGATCCTTCTGAGACATGACCTGGAACTAAGGCAGAGAGTACATATAAAACAGAAGGGTTTGTGTTAGTACATGCAGTGCTAAATTCTAGAAGTTAACGTATAAACTAAATCCCTAAATGTGAACAAATATGTAATCATACTTTGCGTCTCCTTACTCTCCCTTCTTTAATCATTTACCTATGTCTATCAATTTCTGTCCCCTGGCTTTCTCTCTAAATATACCATAGGCCTGCTTTTCTTTCACTTCATATTGGAATTCCTGTTTAGCTTATACTAACTTATCTTTAATTTCTCTATAAACTGGCTAAAATTCCTCTAACTATTAAATCATTGTCATATAATTTTATCTATTCTGTTCTAACTGATGTTTTCATATTATGTCTAATTTGGTATAATTATTTAAACTGTATTTGTTTTTTGTATTATTTTTAAGGACTGTAAAATTATTGTTCTTAAAATATTTTGTAATACTTTTGAACTTTTCTCCCTGGGCCTCCTCTGAAAATTGGCTCCTACCCAGTTGAACTTTCCAGGTAATCAAATGTTACTAAATAATTATGATCGGGTATCTGATCATAACCACGTTATTATGTGTTTGAGATAAGGCTGCCAAGAAATTCACCTCAAGATTGAAGCTCTGGAAGTGAATCTTGTCATCCATGTTGAGAATATATAATAATAAGTTACAATTGGAGCCCTGATCATAATTCATTGTAGTGCATGGAGACTTATCTGCTCAATGTACTACTGGTTACAGAAAAAAAAGCATAAAATGTTTTACTGGCTTTGAAAGCTGGTAAAGCTCTTAGTGCTGGCAGTATTTAATCTGTAGTGCGAGACCCAATATTAACAGTGCTTAGATGCTTAACAATTGTTAAGCACCTTTCTTAGATCTTCACAACCAACCAACCATGTAAAGGCAGCTGGGGAAATGAAAATTCAAGCCAATACTCCAAAAACTTGATCAAATCAAAATTCTTTAATAGCAAAACACTCAACTAGTTAAGTACTTTTGTTTCTGAAATCAGAAACTTTATCAAAACTAGCTGAAAATTACTTAATTACAATATATATAAAATGCAACAGCCATATGACAACTTGAATACAAATCAATTAGTAATTTAAAGCAATAACCTAAAAGTGTATCTTAAAATGCAGCATAACACCATAATAAACAGTTTGGTAAAAATATGTTATGTTACCCCTAAAAATATATAGATATAATAACATTTTTAAGTTTTCCATTTTTAGACATTCAACTTGTTAAAAATTTAGACTCACATTGTTTTATATCCAACATATTTAGGAAACCGACTATTTCTAATTCCTGCCTTTATTAAATCAGTTATCATACAAGAAATCAGAAGAAGGGAGTAGTAAAAGGGCAACTGGTCAGGTTGGCTAGGATGGTGACAGACTGTGACACTGTGATCCCAGCTGTCTTTAATTTTATAAATAATTCTTTGTCATTTGTGAATATTGATATGATTTATACAAAACTGTATGTTATGTACTGAGCTTCAAGAATGTAACCACAGCATACCCTCCTAGAACATAGAAGACTAACTTACAAACTTTCAAGAAAATAAGTTGAAATTAAGTGCTTTATGATGTGCTATAAATGTTAGCTCCATTGCAGCAAGAAGACAGGATGTCTAGAGCTAGAAGTTTTTTCTCTTGTCTTGGAGAGAAGTATTTACTGTTTTTAAATGTAAAGTGTTTTATTGCTCTATGACTTCTTAGCAGCTACACTTCTGAGAGATATGTACTTCTCACACAGGGATTTTAAAATTCTGTTAGTATCTGTTAGCCTGGGAACTGAAGGCAGGTGACAAAGAGTGATGTCATCCAAACTGACCCAGCAGTAATGTTTGATAGTAATTTTAGAACTCTCTCAGAGAGAGACTGTATGCATTTTGTATTTGTCTTTGGATCTGACAACATCCACTCATCATCAACATCTGTACTTGCCCTGCTAATAGTAAGTAACTAGATTACAGTAATTTATTTTAGATATAGATGGAAATATAGTAAAGTTTAGATGTTTTCTGTATTTATTTGAGACTATCATGCAATGTTGTTTTAAAATATTTCCTGTGAATTTGAACTCTGTAGTTACTATGTTGATTGAGTATTATTTTGTTCTTTTATTATTATAAAATATATTTAAACCTATCTTTGTGGCTGGTTTGTTTAGAGATATTTAAGCTATTAGTGTACTTGCAAATATATTTGGTGACACTGTACAGGCCACTCCTAAATAGCCTTGCTCTTGGTCACACTTACCATTTGGATAATAGTAACATTACACAGTAGGATTGGATACCCTTTGTAACGTCCTTTAAGTAGCTGATAAATAGGGGTTGATGGCAGTGATAACTACCTTATAGTCTAGACAGAAAGAGATATGGCTAGTAAACCTGTGCCAGCCTTCTCCAGGAGTGTTTGTATATAAATCAACACTCAAAGTATGTGTGTGTGTGTGTGTGTGTGTGTGTGTGTGTGTGTGTGTGTGTGTTTGTGTATGTGTCAGCTACTTGGGAAGGGACACGAAGCACTGGTTGGATAGAAAGGGTCCTAGAGGTCTTGACTTGACCCCTTAGTTGAGATCTTAACTCTATAGCTGTGCCATTAGGGAGTCTTATTGGAGGTCTGGAGAAAGAGGGAGAAACCAGCCCCTAGACTGACTGTGATCTCTGTGTGCTTTTAAGGGAAATTATACTTTACTGTGTGTATACTTGTCATCCTCCCAATGTGTACATCCCTCACTGGTGCTAGTGGTGAGGATTGAGGCTCCTTGATTACTGGGCCAGTGCAGGAGCATCACACAGACATTGGTGCTTTTCATAACGAATGTGATATAGTTTTGGGCATGTTTGAAAAGAGAGGCTGCCCCAAGAGATATTTACTTGAGATCAAGGAAGAGGTGAGGCATAAAAGAACATAGGAATTTTATTTACCATTGCTTGGTCCTCCTACTTTTGAAGGAGTAGGGGTGAATTTAACAGCATCAAAAGTTCAAGTAATAGCTGATTGTGGGCTGACATCTAAGTTGAGTAACCAGACACATTTTATTTCTACATTAACTTTAGATAGCTATGGTACAGTCAATGCTGTTTTGAGAAATTGGGTTTTATTTTCTTTGGATAATCAGTATGTTACTTTATTGGGAAATGACCCTCAAATAGTGTATTGGAAGGATAAATACTTCAAACAGTTATTAGAATACAACAAGGTCACAGAGAAGAGAGAAGCAGGGATGGTAAAATGTGGAAGATGTAAACAATGCCCATATGTGTTAGTTACAGATTGCTTGTATATTAATGGCTTTGGCTATAAGATTAGTGATAATTTTACTTGTGACTCTCAGCAGGTGGTTTATGTGACTTGTTGCTCCACATGCCTTGCTTTTTATGTTGGAAAAATGTCCAGAAATTTTAAAGAAAGGGTTTGTGAGAATAGACTAGATATTAAAAAATGTAAGAGTACTAATGCTTTATATAAACATTTAGTTGATCGCCCTAAACATGATTTCAAATTTGCAGTAACAGAACAGGTTAATAATGACCTGAGGGGATATGTTACTAGTGACCATTTAGATACATGTGTGTTAAAATAGCAGTTAATGCTACAAGTTGGTTGGAAATTAATGATTCGGTTTCTATTAATTGTCTATTAAAGTTAAAGCAATTGGATGCATAATTTAATATTTTTAGGATGTTATTATATCTGTTTATTTTTAGGGATCATATACATATTTTTACCAAACTGTTTATTATGCTGTATTTTTAAGATAGACTCTT
Organism: Protopterus annectens; assembly: GCF_019279795.1. NCBI lineage: Eukaryota > Metazoa > Chordata > Ceratodontiformes > Protopteridae > Protopterus > Protopterus annectens. The sequence continues at coordinate 1,970,772,044 of NC_056741.1, forward strand.
AGGTTATTGCTTTAAATTGCTAATTGGTTTGTATTCAAATTGTCACATGACTGTTGCATTTTTTATGTGTATTGTAATTAAGTAATTTTTAGTTAGTTCTGATGAAGTTTCGGATTTCAGAAATGAAAGTGCTTAACTAGTTTGAGTGTTTTGCTATTAAAGAATTTTGATTTCATCAAGTTTTTGGAGTATTGGCTTGATTTCCCCAGCTACATTTATATGGTTGGTTGGTTGTGAAGTTTGCTATTCTGTGTATTCCAGTTTGGTTTTAGTTAACTTTCTTAGATCTGTTAATACTGAGTCTTGCACTCGAGTAAACTTAACTAGGTTGTCTTTTTCTTGATACTGGACCATAATCACTGTGCTCCATGCACTACAACAAACTTAATGAACACCTTTGCTAGTACCATATAACTTGACATACATGTTTTAGGTAACATTATGATTGACTCCTGATTGCTGTGTAGCTGTATTGGTAAAATGGATGCTTGGCAAACTCCAGCCAGATGTCAGCATTCATTACAAAGGGAGTTCTCTCTACATGCAAAGTACAATGACCTTACACTAGAGTATAAAGAATAGCAGCTGTATAATGGATAGAGCCACCCCCCTGCGATGTGGGAAGCTAAGAAGAACCCTGTGATGAATAAAATTATTATTATTTTTTTTAATTTATCTTATGGTCATTTGGATGAATTTTTGGCAACTGTTCAGCTTTGAAAATGTGCATTCATCTTGTTGCCCTAGCTAAACGATACACAAAATTGTATGCAAATATGTTTTGTGAAAAATTCCTAGCTGACCAATAGTCTTAATATCTACATATATTTAAAGTTAAGTTATGATAGGCATATGCTGAAGACAGCTACGGTGGTGGTTTTAATCGTTTAGTTGAAGCTGAGCTTGGGATCTGAAAGACTATAGAAATTCAGTTCACACTTCTCAACTTCTTTGCTCAATAATTCTGGACAAAGCCAAAAATAACGGAACAAACAGACAAAATCAGGGACAATTGTAATTACTGCTCTAATTTAGTTAAAAAAAACTGTTGATCTATTAATGTTTTTTTCAACATGCACTTTCTGAACAATGAGACGTATGAAACTTTACTGTCTGGCACTAATCACAAAGTGTAATTCTGAGTGATTCACATGAAAATTAACAATTGTATACGGATTGGGACAAAAATGTGAGACAAAATTAGGGACATTCTGCAAAATTCTGGACATCTAAGAGTTATGTTCCACAGTTGTCTGCCAAAAACTGCTTTAAGTTCTTGCAGTTGTATATTCGTTACTTGAGTAATCCTGCTCACCCACCCACCTTAAACGTTGTTGCCTCTTCTCCTTTTACCTTGATTTTTTTCAGCATCACTGTCTTGTGTAGTGAGTCTTGTATCTGCATTGTGGCGAAAGTGTTTTAGTTACAGTATTAACACTTCAAGTGAATAGCTTGGATTTACTTAAGTATCCAGTGAACAGTCGCAATTTATTTCTTTAAATATTGATTGATTGGATCTTCTTTTAGTCCATGGAAGAAGTTTTCTCTAACACCACAGTTCAAAAGTATCAAATTTTGGGATCACAGTCTTACCTGTAGTCCAACTCAAGCAGCCATATGTTATTACTGGGAGAGCTATAGCTTTATGGCATTGACTACACAGACCTTTGTTGACACTGTGATATCTTTGCTCTTTAAAATCTTATCCAGAATTGATATAACTGTTTTTTTTTTTATTTTGTTTTGTTTTGCTTCATGGCCGAAATTAAAATTTGCAGAGATATATGATCACAGTAGAACTAAAACCTGTCTGTGCCTCCATTTCTTCCCCATCTATTTGCAAATGATTGATAGGGCTATATTTGATAACTTTAGCTTTTTTGATGTTGAAGAACAAGCTAGCTTTTGTACTTTCCTACATGCTCATCAGTTCTTCTTCACTTTCAGTCATTACATTGGCATCATCCGCATATCTAATGTTGTTAATACTTCTCCCAGTTTTGATTCCACTTGATATATTCAGCATATAAAACAAGCATGGTAACAGTGTATTTATTTCTGGGATGTAGGGATGTAGAAGTACTGTAATAAAACATACTTAGATGTGTAGTATTAAAGTTCTTCCTCACTGTGACTGTTTGTAACCTTTGCCTGGGTTAGGAATATGTCATGAATGGCCAATAGGCATATCGGTAATTTCAGATGGTGAGCTTTTGGTAACATGGGTCTGTTTGCAGAAAATGTATTAGAAAACATTATAAATTACTGAAATGAGAGGTGTGCCTGCATTTTTTTTCCTGCAGTATCATTAGATGTACTTTGTTTTTTTAGTGTATAGTAATCTACTGAGAAAATGTGGAACTAGTAAAATCTGTAAGTACTAGGGAAAACAAGGAGAAAGAGACAGACAGTCATGGGTCTCTTGTTAGTAGTTTGTTGTCTCCAAATTAACTATATACATTTTGAACACATTTAAGGATGATCAGGTATGAGTTGAAGAATGACAGATGATATCAGCTCGTGAAGAAAAATCAAAATTATTACGAATTTCAAAAAAAAAATGTAGATCATTCAAGCCATGTTCAGTCATGGAACCTATAGCTTCTCTGAAATTAGCCTGTTTCATGCTCAATTTTGCTAAAGTCAATTCATTTACTTCCCAAATTTACTTGGTTTACTAAATAGCTTCTCCAGTATCAGAAGATGAATGCTGAAAATGAATAATCACTATGGGAAAAGGACACCCTGGGGGCAGCCATTTGAAATATTGGGACCTGCTAGAGCGAGCCCTGAAATGTGGAGACTAAATTGTTGAAATTTGGACTTACATATACCAAGTCCAAGATGCCATTTCTCAGAGTATTCCCCTTTCTCCGATGTATGGCAATCTTGGAGTTGGAATGCATTCATTCAAGGGTGGAGGGGGCTTGCCACCCCAACAACATGGTGAGTATGGGGGATTGCCTTCCCTGCAAAAAGAAGTTTTAAGGATTAGAACAATTTTCAAAATTTGCTCATCTCATGTGTTTTTGGGGCTTTTTTTCATGGCTTTTTGGCACTTGGCATTCTAAGTGCTGACATTTGGGATGTCTTTGTATACCTTTCTAAGGATTTTGCAGCTTAAACTATCTTTGAAGATAGAGATGTAACTGCTTGAGAAAATGAAAGAAGTTTTTTGCTCTCAAACTGAGTAGCAGTAATCCTTACATATGGCAGTAAATCCCCTTATAGACACAGATGCTATGGAAATAAACAGTGTAGTAAGAGCCATGACAGACTGACAGTCACAAGGTGGATTATTATATTCTGCTTTACACCGAATTAATGGATTACCAGGCAATGAATACAAACTCATCAGTGTGTAATTGTACAAGCTTGCTAGATTTCAGGGGATGCTGTGAAGCTCATATTGGGGAGTGTTCCCTTCAGTGATGATGACATAGCTTTGGGTGTGATGGGAGTTGAACCATTGGTAATTTAACAGGCCAGTCACAAGGATGCTCATATTTTTGACAATTTGAAAGACTGAAGATGTTTTATTGATGCCACACTATTTGAAATGCCACTAATGGCTATTTCGATGCAGAGCTAAGGCGGATTCTATTAACATTCTAAACAAAAGTTAATAATGTTTTGGAGTAGGAGTGACACTTAAGGGAAGCAGGAAATGAGAACTTTGTGTAATGTTGGCTTGATGATAGTTACAAAAAAAAAACATGATGTATCATGTTTGTAATTAGGACATATTAATATGGTTTGTTTTCTTTTATATGAATGTATGTTTGCCTATGTTTTAAGTGATACTTTAATAAAGATGTTAAAAAACATTCTAAACAGAAGCTTAACAGAGTTTAGAGAGGGCATATTGCCTTTCATCATTATTTTAGGAGTCATCTATGAAGTCCACAGATCATGGTATGGTAGAACTACAGATAGGCCTTTCCATTTAAAAATATTTAGTAATTAAAGATGTAAAACCAAACAAATGTCTGTATTTGCTATGCTGTAAGTGCCTGATGCCACCATAGTACAATAAAATGACGCTGTGCAAGGTATTTATGAAAGGAAATGCAAAGAGTACCTGGATGTGGCCTAGAGTGACTTAATCTACCTGTCTTTTAACTGCTACTATGTACTAGAGATTGCACTAGTTTTTCACAAAAAGGTATTTATATCCAATTGAGTCCAGGGATTATCAGTGAGAAAAAAATCATTCTAAAATTCTTTCATATTTAAATTGCTATTTCCTGTTGAAGACTGATTTCTATTAAGAAACATAATATTCTGAAGCGCTGCTGGATTTAATAGTATGTCATTAAATGTTGTATAGAATATATATTTGGTTGTATTTAAAAGATGCTTGATTGATACATGTGTTTTTATACCTCTGTTTGAAGTAAATAAGAATTTTGTAAACCCGGCTTGATACAAAATCAAAGGGTTTTTGCTTTTGTTGGTTATACATAAATGGAAGTGAACTGAGCCTAAATACCTCTTATTCTCTTCATGTAGGGTTAAGTGCTGATTATACATAATGAAGGTTTGTCAGTGATATATCTTTGCAGCCTCAGAGATATTTTCTTTGCAATAATTTTGTAAGATAAATACTTCAGAACCTTGCATCCTGTTTTCCTAGCTTTCCAGATTTAAAAGAAATTGAAACTGATCTATTTTTAACTCATAATTCCCTAGAAAAGTAATATTGCTAAAAACTGTACAAGGTAATAGAAAATGAGGGGAACATAATTATTTCCCATGTATTGTTTTGTTGAGTGACATTATTGGCCATGAATGGTTAGTTTCCTGATCTTTTGATTAGCATGGATAATGCAGGTCTCTATATTTAATGTATGTAATTACAATATGATGTTTTTTTTACAGGAGACACTGCTATACCGCCATCTATAAATATGCTATTTCCTGGTTTGCACCACCTCAGAGTAAGGAGGGTTTAATTTTTAAATGAGAATGTACTTTACCTCTTTAAAGTGGTTAAACCTGGAGTTGGTATGTTTACAGATCAGGAATGTAAGGCAGTGGGCACATTATCCCTTCAGAAATACTTTTGTACTATAGTGTTTAGTATTTGCAGTTGAGGGTGAGTGGGTTTTGCATTTGGATATTTCAGACTCTTGACTGATTACTTTCAGCAGTTCAGCCTGCAGTGATTAGAAATCTGACATATTACTAAACCCTCTCAAAAAGTTCAGTTGTAAAACAGAACATAGTTTCGGGGATGGGGGTATGTTAAATGTGACTGTGGTATTCTATTACCAATATTTTGTAATGCAGAACATGGCAGATATAAAATGAATGTCTCTGTTCATTCTGTAGCCACATTTTTTTCTTCAGGTATTAAAATGAGCACTGAAGGTACATGGGTAATAGTAGATATTTCTATGACTGTCTGAAATCAATATTAAATATCTAAATGGGCAGAGAAAGTCAGGATTAATAGAAGACCACATAGGAAGATAATGATGAATGGGTTACAGTAAAACCCAGTAAGCAGCAGGTATTAAAATATGACAAGATCATAATCCCACATCTATTATAACTGTGTGAGAAGCAGGGATTATGATGTTTTAGTATGCTGCTAGCGTATTGCATGTACAGATTTAATTAAGGTACTGAAGAATGTCTGCTATGAAATGATAGTTTGTTTTGCAAGGTATCTGTGCAAGTTAGGTTAGATGAATTATAATTCAGTTCTCACATGCTCCCTTATTTCTATGTCTGTATAACTGAATTAAGTAAGAGTTTCACTCAGCAATAGGTGTTTTATTATGAAATAGTTGAGTTGAACGGTGGTATTCACAGTCACTTGCACAAGTGCGATAGGGGTATTCCTGATGCATACGAGTAAGAGTAGCAAAGCTGTGATTCATAGAGTCCATTTATGCTAATGCTCAAGGCCTAATAAATAATGAGATGCAAATGAGAAGTGTTGTAAAGCAAAGTATGCTAATGAGGTGGTTTTGCAATTTATAGTCCGGCATCAGTGTCATATGCACATCCATTCTTAAATGTGTTGCTATGCCTTTGATATTGGAGTTGCAGTCTGTCCAAGTATGCACAAGTACTTCCCTGGCACACAGATAAATTATTTCCCTCAGCAAACCATTCATTAGTTTGTATTAAGTATTCACAAGTACTACTAAAATGACACAATGAATTATTTGCCTAGCGGTCACTTCAGCAGTCTCACCATGTATGCACAAGCACTTCCTGACACACAGATGAATTATCTCCTCTAGTGACCCCCTTCAGCAACATTTCCTAGTTTGCAAAAGCACCACAATGGAGGATTCATCCAAGCAATCCCTTCAGTAACATGCCCTGATATGCACAAGCACTAAAATACACATTTCCCCCTAGCAACCCCTTCAGTAACATGCCTGGGTATGCATAAGCACTAAAATGAACATTTCACCCAAGCAACCCCTTCAGTTATATCTCCAGGTAAATACAAGCACTAAAATATACATTTCACCCAACAGATGCCTTCAGTAACATGCCCTGGGATGCATAAGCAGTAAAATAAAAATTTCACCTAAGTGCCCCCTTCAGTAATACCTACAGGTGTGCACAAGCACTGAAATACACAATTCAAGTGAACAACCCCTTCAGTAACATGTCCAGGTGTGCACAAGCATCAAAATTAAATATTTACCCAAGCGAACCCTCCAGGAAATATGTCCAGGTATGCTGAAGCACCATATCAGCTCCCATCGCAACTCCTGAAAATGGCTGCTTTGTGGTGTAACTTCACAGCGATTTTTACACTTTATATGCAGATGAGTTCATTATAGATTCATGTCAACGAATCCAACTCATGCACATACATGTAAACCCCCTTAACAGCATAGTAGCTGTCCCCTTATTGGTTATGCATAAATTTTATGCATTTCTCATGGGGGGGGGGGGTGCATGTTCAGAAAAAAAGTCCTCTGCATTTCCATAGCCATCCTGACAGTCCAGGATTTGCATAACCTCATAGCGCTGCTCTTCACGTATCACCACTATGAATATACAAAGCCTAGGACTATGAAAATTGCCCTAAATGTCAACATATCAGAATTTAGTTTTCCTAGACACATTTACAGCAGTCGCAGTATAGGATACCAAGGGTCATTGTAGTTCTAGGAAATCTAGGTAAACTCTGTATTATGCAGGCTTTTTCTCTTTTTGGGAGGAGGTCAGTTCACTCTCACTGTTGTAGATCTGAGCAATTTTAAAGTATGTGTCTGTATATATATATATATATATATATATGTGTGTGTGTGTGTGTGTGTGTGTGTGTGTGTGTGTGTGTGTGTGTGTGTGTGTGTGTGTGTGTGTGTTTGTGTGTGTGTGTAAGTGCACCTTCTCATATAGGAATATTGAAAAGCTCGCTAAATGTGTGTCTCAGGTAGTTATGTCCCTAGCCTTAAGCAGCATCCTATCATCACCTAGAATGATGCCTCAATACAAACAGAAAATGACTGACTTTAACAATTGGCTTAGTTTCTGGTGTCATTCCAACTTAGGGGATCCAGTACCTGACATCCTGAGAGGACATGATTGACAGACCACGATGCATTGCCAGAGATGGCCTTCATCTGTCTCCTCTGGGTGTCAGGCTTCTGGCAAAGGCTCCTGCCTCCCCCATAGTACCATTTTTAGGCAAAGTCATGAGCACAAAATTACTAACATGAAAAATTCTTCTAAACGAAATTTAAAGGTCATGCTGCTAAACACTAGGAGTCTTAGCATGAAACTTCACTCATTGCAAGCATTCTTTGCCCTGGAGGATGCTGACATTTGTGCAGTCACTAAAACCTGGATCAAAGCTGTGGAGAGCACCCCAGCCATACCAGGTTACTCATCCTACCATACTTTCAGAACCCAAATGAAGGGCTACAAAGCCAAAGGAGGTGGAGTTTCAATACTTGGCATACACACCTAGAGGCTGGTCAGATGGTATGATGCACAGGTGACACTCCAAGTGCAGTTAACTATTGACAAAACACCTATTCAAATCATAGCTAGCTACAGACCCACAACCATGACTCAGGATGCCCACTCCACCTATCTGGACTTACTTGAATCCATCAAGATTCAATCCTCTACCCTGATCCTGGGTGACTTTAACTACCCAACCTTAGAGTAGAAGACCTATTCTAGCCTAAACATGAATATCCAGGGATTCCTCGACTTTGTCAATGCCAGTGCATTGGATCAGTTGGTTGACACCCCTACAAGAGGTGAAAATATCTTGGACTTGGTCATAACCAACATGAGTAACCACTGTAGCACCCCTACAGTGTCATCCTCCTTGGTAAGATCCAACCATAAGGGATCACCTTTGAAGTTACCATCTCCCCTACCACCCCCCCCCCCCCGCATCAAGGTCAAACAAAAAAACTTTTCCAAAGCTGAATACAGTCTCCTCAGAGTAGGTATAAGCAGCTTCACAGCCACTGTCCCTTCATTTGGAACTAGCACTAATGTCCAAGCCTACACCAAAAAACTATATGAGCACCTACATAGCTGTATGGACTCAGCAATACCTGACACGTCCAAATCCTCTTCCTCAAGGAAGAGTAAACCTGTCTATTGTCCAGCAGCAATAAACAAACTCTATAATAAAAGGAAGAAATTGGTGTACAGGACCAAGAAGGAGCAGGTGCCAAATTGGAAGCAATCTCTCCTTTGTCTGAACAAGCAAATAAGGTCACTGGTGGAATCCTCTAAGGCTAACTTTGAGTCCAAATTGGTCACATCCACTAAGGACAATCAGAAGGCCTTCTTCACATATGTCCACAATCTCAAAAGTAACAGCCAAAGCTGCTCTGAACTGATGGCCAATAACACCACATACAAAAAAAAAAAGATATAGCCAACCTGCTGGCAGACAGGTTCAGTGAAAACTTCACCCCCTGTCCCCCATCAGTAAACCAGGACATCTCCAGCACCTGCCCACCTCCCCTCATCACCAGGGAGCAGGTCTTTATTGCTGTCTCAAAGGCAAAAAATACAGTCTCAATGGGACCCAATAACATCCCTGGCTGTATCTTACATGAACAGAGACATGAACTCTCAGCTCTATTAGGCACCCTATTCAACCAAAGCCTGAGCACCGACTTCATCCCAATTGAATGGAGGACAGCCACTGTCATCTTTCTACACAAAGGTGGAGCAATCACTGACCCAGGCAATTATAGGCCCATCAGCCTAACTAGCCTGATCTGCAAGGCCATGGAACGCATTATCATGGCCCTTATAAACAAGGACATTGGCAACCTCCAAACACTTGATCCCACACATTTTGGTTTTGTCAAAGGGAGATCATGCCTGTTAAACTTGGTTGACTTCTTCAAAACTGTCAACAAAGCCATGGATGAGGGGAAGACTGTGCACGCTGCCTACCTTGACCTAGCCAAAGCCTTCGACACTATTCCTCACTCGGGCATAATAGATAAACTCTCCCAGCTAGGCATCAACCCATGTGTTACCAGATGGGTAGCTAACTGGCTCACTGATAGTGCCTACTGTCTTAAATTCCCCTAGTGATGTGAACATCCTCCAAAGAGCTTTACCCAAGCTAATGACTGGTGCCAGAAGCATAGCCTTAAACTGAATGTCAAGAAATGCATCATTATCCTCTTTGGGGATAATGGCATCCCCACTAATTATCACATTAATAACAATGTACTAAGCATGCAATCAGTTGTGAGGGACTTGGGCACCCAGGTTGATAGCCACCTGACTTTTGACCACTACGTTGCCTCCGTTGTACGGAAGGCTTTCTACATGGCCCACCTCAAAAATAAGGGTATTTCATCCAGGAACAAGGAGGTCATAACATCCCTGTACTCCTCCCTTATCAGACCCATTATCGAGTACAGTGCCCGCTTTGGCATGTACCTTGCCAAACACATGCAGCAGCTGTAGAGACCACAGAGGTTCCTGACCAGGAAAATCCAGGGTCTCGAACACCTATCCTACACAGATAGGCTAAAAACCCTGTCCCTCTACTCACTTTCATACAGATTGCTCAGAGGTGACCTGTGTCTGCCATACAAGGCCATCTCAGACCCAGCTTTGATGGAGTTGCTACATATCAGTAAGTCAAACTCCACTCACACAACCTGCACACAAGGCCTTAACCTGGTCTGTGACATTAATAGAACTTGTTGGCCGGACAGATTTGTGTTCCAAAGACTCCCTCATGTGTGTAATAGACTCCCTCTTCATGTCAAGCAGAGAACCTCTCTAGCCCTCTTTAAGAGGAACCTGGACAACTGGATGGGAAACAGAAAATATACCCTGGGATCCCACCGGTGTCCCTGCTGGACAGGGGAAACAGGTACTGACTTTGAAGGAACATGGGTCAAATTCTTGGCTAGGGTTATAATGGCCTCTGGGCCAATAGCCTAGTATCATCCTATGAACCTATAAACCTAAAAGGATGTTATTGTAGATACTTGCATTAAAATGAGGAGTTTGACTGAACTAGTAGTAATTTATGTGCTGGAAAAAGGACTAGACTGAAGAGTATATACTTTTTTTTTTTTGAAGGGGGACAAGAGAGACATGGCCAATGACCTGTTGGATGTCTCCACTAGGGAGTAGTAGTTGATGTCCCAACATAAGATCCCATTGGAGAGTAGGGAGCAGTGTGCAGAGGCAAACAGAGGACTAAAATGCCTTATAAACCCATCATGGACATAGTTGTCTAATACTGTATGTCAGTTATTCTTGTATGGAAGAGAAGTTAGATAACCTATCCAGTAAGCTAGCCACTTGGGCCGTCAGGAATATGTGCTGGGTGTTGAGCCTGGAATGTGGTGGTATCAGTATAATTCCTGGTTGTGACACAGACATAATACAATCTGTAAGAGAGAAAAGGTTAAGGAAAGGGTCTGAGCAGTGCTAGGGATATGAGTGAGCATGTGACTTGGAAACAAAGGTACTAGACAAGCAAAATATATGAATATCATTAAACAGATATTAAAGTCCTGAGAGGAAGTATTCACATAGGCTGGTAAGATAATAGGAAAGGGAGAGAAATGATGTCCATATGAATAAGATCAGCTAGGGGCAAGAATGGCTATTGAATGACTAAGTAATTGAGGACCCCCCCCCCCACTGAAAGAGTAGTTGGAGTGGGTAGGAGGAATTTCACCACTTGCTGCCACTAATTGTATTGCAGTTGCAACCATTTCTTTGGGGAAAAGACAGAGTGGCAGCTGAGGTACCAAGGAGCCCTTTTAAATAGGCAGTAGTCACTGACCCTGTATTAGTGACCTTCTACCATTATGTATATATATATTTGATCAGGAAAGGTGATGGGACAGGAGCAAGCAGAAATGGCTTTGGATACTCAAGTAGAGATCTGCTTCTAGCAGTCAAGACCCTACAGAATAAAACTGCTTCTGTGTAGAATTGCTTATCATTGTTGGAAAACTGCTTTCTTAGAGAAAATAATGTGTAGGTTCCCTTGGGCTTATATTTTGCTCTGTTTTTCACCCCTACTTTTATCCAGACAACTGTATCAGGGCCTCCCATCCTTCACTGAGTCAACCAGCCACTCCACTTTACCAGTAGACTAATACTAAATGTTGCTTCCGGGGTCAGCGAGGCTCCTAAGGGAGTCCTGGGGACATGCTGTTTAACAGTCAGGGAGGGGGTACTTTAAGCCTACCCTAAATTGCTTCCTCCTCCTCCTAGGTGTGTGTCCTGACAATCTCTGAGGGGTCAGGCAATGGGCAGACTGAACTGATCTAGTCCCCACTTCCACAAGGAGCTGGTATCTGCATGTTGCCCTGCCCCTCAGCTGTAGCACATCATGGAGGGCTTCCTGACATCTGCCAGGAAGTAGTTAAACCCACTTCATGTGCTCATGCACATGCCCTCTCAGAATTGGCATGCCTATCCTCTCTGCAGATCTGTCAGTCACCCGAGCTGCTAACTGAGCCCAGTTCAACTGAGCTGTCGACAGGAATTTATTCTTCTGTGCCACCAGAGTAGCTCCTCATGGGCTTTTACTGATTAAGGTATATTAGCATATGTTGATAAGGAGCTGCGATTAAGTTTTGGGATGACTGAAAAACCAAAGTTCATCCCTGCGGAGGATAAAAAATGGCAAAACAGTTGTAGGGTGATTAGGCAAGAAAACAGTCCATAAACTGCAAGTTTTTACCTTTTCATGTACCTTTTTGTAACACCTTTATTGAATTATCACTTGTGACATACCCCTGTGCACAGTGCCAGTGATATTATGTTGGTTGCAGTTGCACCAGAGATGTTAAATTGGTTGTAATTGCATCAGGGATGCTAAATTGGTTGCTGGTCTACTAATTGGCCAGATGCTTCTACTATTTTATACAGGAACCTTCTCTTTGTACAGCTTGGTTGCTGCATTCCCAGATCAAATGCTATGTCCCTACCCTCACATTTTTTGAATCTGTGAACCAGCGATGTGCTCTACTGTACAGACAACCCATCACAAGCACTGAAAAATAAGTTTAATAACCAGTAATTATAGTGCCTCTCTTTTCTCTTCACTGCAGCTCTGTTTACAATATAGTAAAATACCAACTGTGCAGGTTATTTTCAGCTTTTCTGCCCACAGAGTTTTATGTCAGTGTACTATTTCACTGTGATGTTCAGACACAGAGTGATCTATTAATTTTCTCTTATATGTTAGGTTTCCTGTTAATGATTTATTGAATAAAGAGGCAATAACATGGACTCTGTATATCCAGCTCTGCTGTGATGTTGGCACATCAAAGCAAAAATAGTTTTGAAACAGAAGCCTTGCATTCCGCACAAAGGACGAGACTGCCATTTTTCCTGTGAAATTCACACAACTCATTTTATATTATCTTGTTATGTTGTTAACTGGGGAAATAATCTTATTTTTATCTGAACTAGCAAAGATCCAGGAGTGGCTGTGAATAGATGAGCCTATTTTAAGAAAGACACTGTGAAGAAATCTGAGGCCATACAATCAGGCCTTGCTTTAAGTAATCCACTGTGCATTTCCACTAATAAAAACACATTATTTATTGTGCCTTGCTAGGTACAAGTTGCTTTGTTTATTTTTCTTGTAAATGGTAGCCAAGTAAGAGGAAAGAAGTAATTATTACAGCGAATGACAGAGCAATACTGGCACATTGCTGTTGCAGAACTAAGGTGATAGTGCAACACATAACTGGGTTATCTGTACTACATAGACTTCTACAACAGACTTATATTTTTCATATCAGTATATACTCTTCCTACACTATGTCCACAGTGTCTCGTTTTTTTTATTTTTATTTATGATTTCTTAAACAGGGCAATACACTGATTCAAAAGGGCTAATTTCAGTCATTGCCAGGTTGTACAGAACAAAGAGGTATGGTTATAAAGTACAGAGGACAGAAAAAAACAGTAAGAATTGTACTGACAGTTACACAAATTTAGAACATATATGAGGATAACAGTCATTAAAGAACACTTGTGAATTAAAAACAAAATGCTACAAGGTATTTGGGCTATGTATGGTATATTCAGGATTATACATTTAAGCACAGAAGAGACGCCTTCAACTTACCCTGGGTAACAAATAAACAAATCAATAACTAAAGTGGTTAAAGCGGTGTAGTCAGAGGGGGAGCTAATAATGGGTGCCTACAGAATGCTTAATGGCATTAATGGTGATCCTTGGAACTGCAGAAGTAAAAATGACTCAAGGGTTACAATATCTCGGAGTATTCCCTATACTCTATGGTACAGTACTCTCTAGTTAATATATAGGATACATGTCATGTGATCAAATGATAAAAACATAGAACTGCACTTCAGTGGGACAACAGCATTGAATAGCTTAGTCATCAAAACCCGACATCAGCGAATCTCATCACATCGAAAAGCAATATTTGGCCAACAGCTGTGGGTAAGTTGGAAAGAATATACATATTTACTCCCATCATGTTACACATACCAAAAGTAACATGAAAGATGCTAACATTGCAGCTGTTGGCCAACTGTTGCTATTCAATGTTGTGAGATTCGCTGATGTCGGCTTTCAACCGTTAAGACATTTGATGCTGTCATCTCACTGAAATAAAGTTTGATTTTTTAATCGTTTGATCATATGACATGAATCCTGATATAGGTAACAGAGTTATGGGGCATAGCCATCTGCAATGGCAATCCAGCAAAACCACTTTAAGCTGTAACAGCAAGATTCAGAGTTATTTTTTGCACTGTCTGAATCACACTTTATTTCCTGGTGTGTTGGCACTAATGGTATATTGTCTTCAGTACTGACAGGGGCATGGCGCAGGGTGGAGGCTTATGAGTGATTGAGATTCAATTAGGCTATTTTCAGAAAGAAGCACTGAAAGTTTGGTAAGAGATTAATATTCTGGTGGGAATGAATACCAAAAATTATAGCCTAGGATGGAAAAGGAAGAGCTGCTACTATGCAGTTTATGATGCTGTAATCTAAGAGTGATGGTCTCATTAGTTTCAGCTCTGAGGTCAAACCCAGTTGAACCTTTTGATGTTATGTGATCCTATCTCGCCTACATTCTGAATGATGGGTTCGGAGCCGATCCCTCGGCTCCTATGCCAAAGAGCGAAGTCTCTTATTGGCTGAGCTTACTATATCCCAGGATGCACCACTACCAGTCCCCCAGATCTCGTTTGCCGCTAACAAGTGAAGACGTGGTCTCGAGCTGGCTGAGCTAAGTAGTGATTATTTTCACTAGTTTTTCTGTCAGGAATTTCTTTATTCTTCAAAAAAAAGCTGTTTTAACAGCTGTTCTTGTGTTTAGAGTGCGTTTGGTGAAATTCACTTGGTGAATTCTTGTGTTGTGAGTGTTGACTAGGAGTACCTCTTGTGTGGAAAGGCCTTTCTGGTTGTAGGTGACTTGGTTCTGTTTAGGGATCTCGGATCCTGTATATTACTGATATTTCTCTTTCTTTTAAAGAAGGACAAAGTAAAAAATTCTTTCTATTTACAGTGTTTGTTCTGTGTTTTGACTAACTCAGAATGTCTCAGGTACCTAGGCCTTCAGGCTTTAAAAAGTGCACCAAGTGCAACTTTAAAATGTCTATCACAGATGACCACTCTCTCTGTGTTTAGTGTTTGGGTGCAAAACATTTGCAGGAGTCCTGCAGCGTGTGTCACGCTTTTTCCTCAAGGGTCCTCCAAGAGAGGAAAAATAAGCTCATATTGAAAGGCATTATTAAACCTTCCTTTGAAGAAGCTTTAGCATCCTCTCCTTCTCCTGCTAAAAAGAAAAGGGCGTCGGATCCGACCGCCAAAAGACATAGGCAGGCCTCTCCTTCGGCTCCAAGGACTTCGGAGCCGAGGTGAACGGTCTGCCTCGATGCCACCAGTCTCGACTCCTCTGGCTTGGGCCGATGGCTGGCGCATCGAGGCGGGTCATCTTCATCGGCTCCACCGCTTTGCCGATGAAGGTTCTCCCGCTCAGACACTCCTCCGAAGCCCTCCTCGGCACCGATGGAAACTAGTTTGGTATTCCTTGGCGCCGATAGTCATCGAGTCGCCTCGGGCGGTCCCCTAGCCCCTTGGGGCCGTTGGAGAGGCCATCTCGAACCCGTTCAGTATCCTCTAGGTCATCGAGGATGTCAGATTCGGACATAGACAGGGTACTCCAAAGACTGTTCCAGTCCCCAGTCTTTCAAAAATTTGTTTCGGCTCCGACCCAGTTGGCTTGCGACAGCCCATGCCCATGTCATTGCCATTCCTCCTCCGACCACTTGGCTCCGTGGAGCAGGTGCTGTTGGAGCGGTAGAGGTCTTAGGGTCGGCTCCGACCCTTACTCCAACCCGGCCTTGGTCCGAGTTTGGTACACGGACTTCTTGGCTGGGCCTGGGGTGATGTTTGGGACCTATGCTGTCGGTTCCGAGCCTCCCTCTCGGTCGCTGCGGGACTTCCGTCTGCTGTCATGGCTCGGGGACGGACACTCCCAGGATTCTGGGGTCCGGCTTTCAGAGCTATGAGGAGTGCCTTGGCCAAGTCTTCTTGGCCATCTCTCGGCTTTACCGGCACCTTCCTGGGCGTGGAGACTGGGTCTTTGGCAGTTCCCTGTCCTTAGGCAGCGGAGCCCCTGGGCCTGAGGTTACCCCATTGGGGTTCCCCTCCTCCTGAGGGTTCTTGAGTTGTCTTCAGAGGAGCCCCAAGGAAGAGATCGTGCAAGAGGAAGCACGTGGACTCCCGAGTCTATTACATCGGACACTGATCTTGATGATGCGGAGGGGTCCCGTAGAGTCCTCGGATGATGTCTCATTTGCAGACATCTTAGAGATCCTCAAACAACGAGGCGGCTGGATATCCAAACCCCCTCTGCTGATGAGTCAGTGCTTCTCAAGGCCTTTGGGGCTCAGCCCTCCGCCTCTTGGGTGTCTCCGCCGAGCTTCTGGATTTAGTTTGTATCCAGATACCGTGGAACCAGTCCCTTCGTCCTAACAAATTTTTGTCTGCCCACCCGAGAGGAGTTCCTGACCAAAGGCGTGGCTGTAGATGCCATGGTGGTGGCATCTGCTACACAACAGGGCGTGGCAGAGGCTTCAGCGTCCGTCCATCCTCCTAATAAGGAGTCTAGGAGCATGGACCCTGACTTCAGCGGCCTTTACTTTAAGGTCCCTGAATTATTTGGCACATTTTACTAGGCTTCAGAGGGATCTGGTCAAAGAGCTGTCAGATTCCCTCTCAAGTAACCTACCTGAGCAGCTAGCCCAGTCGGTTAGCTCTCAGTTGGCTATCCTTGCTTCAATTTCTAACTCGTCCATGAGGCTCATTTCATATGCGGCGAGCGAGCACAGGCGTGGCTCTACGGAGACAAGCCTGGCTCCGTTTGTGTCATTTTGCGGAGGCCTTCAAGTCTTCCTTCGCCGACGCTCCCTTTGATGGGTCCTCTTTGTTTGGACCTAAGGTTAAAGACACTCTTACAAATGTAAAGAACACAACTCACTGCTGAAGACGTTCTCACCAAAAAGGAAGGAAGACTGAGTACCCAAAAAGTGAGAACAGTCACCACGAACAAATCTCTTCTATACAAAAGTCCAAAGATAGTCGCAATTAAATCCAATAAATTCCGCAGTAAAAATGTAGAAAATCATTTATTGTGGAACATAAAATGAGCGCTTTCGCATAGTTAGACTATGCTTCATCAGATACAATGGCACAAGAGGTTCACAAACAAATAAATACCCTACATTTTGGCGGGCTCATTAAGCCAACTACTCATTATCGCCTGAATTAATTGACAATCATAGTAAGCTAGATTCGGGTTACATTGAGTTCAGTGCAATTCCTTTTCAGTTCAATGCCAAACATACATTACATAGCACTCGAAAACATTTTTTAAAAACATATTTAAAACGACAAAACTTGCAAAATTCAAGTAATGCACGAATATAAGGACATCAATAATACATATACCTGCTAAAACCACTAAGAAAAGCTCTAAATCAAAAACGCTCAATGTTTAAAACATAGTCGCTGGCTACTTACACATAATCCAGTAGCTTACGAAACAAAATTTTGACAATATGTTCCATCATTAACTCCATGTGACTACATCCTGAAGTATAACCTTCTATCTTGAAGCTGTGCCATGATCACAAAAAGTTTGGTGAAGGCAGGCCCTTAGTTCACAATTCTGTCAGTGGAAAATCCACATTCAAACATCAACACAGTGACATCATCACATGAAGGTGAACAATGCTTCCATTCGTGGATGGTATCACATGCTCACAGAGCTCTTGGAGGAACGCCACCAGCAGCAAAAAGGTATCCCCCTGGTCCTAATACCAGGACCTTAACCTATGAACAAAAATGATCATTAAACATCAAGAAATGTATATAGTTCAGTGTTTAGTAATTTGGCTACTATTGAAAAGACCAATCACAGCCTTTAATCTATCAAAACTATACCTAATATATGTAAAGGGTAGTGCTTACTGACACTATAACTATATATACACACTAAATATAGATGGTAGCTCTTTTATAGTTACCATCAAACGTAGTAATATATAACAATTTTTTACCCAATAGATTTCATGATAGAAAGTAGTTATTCAAGCAAAAATGTTTAAATTCATAAATAACACAGTACTCTGAAAGAGTGCCACAAACGTATGGAATGAACATTCATTAAATATCGAGAATGCATGTAATATTGTTAACGAAGCATAGCAATTCAGGTAACACTCAGAGGACTGATGGCAACTCTTAATACACAGTCCACCAATAAAAAACCTAATATATTTACTTAGGAAATGTTGCTTCAGGACCCTATACAGACATATATATACCAAATATAAATCATGGCTCTCATGTAGTTACTATCGAGCAGAATATTGTATAGACCTTTCTGACACAATGGATCCCATAATAGAAGGTAGTCATTTAGACAGAGCTAATTGAATCACAAGACCTGATGTGTACCACATAAACTTTGTCTTGTATTGATTCAAAATTACTATATCAAATAACAAATAAGACCAAGATTAGTATACCACTAGGTCCACTGTATATACATTCAGCTGGAAAAACTGCCATAGGCACAAAAGACTCTTGGTATAAAGTTATTAATTGTGATTTAGATAGCCATGTATGTAGATGTATGGTCTAGATTAAAGTATACAAATGCATTGCTAAATCTGGTAAAATATAAAATGAAATAATATAAGACCGAATATTTATAAGGAAAATACCTTACTCATTAAATTGCTTGTAGAGTACACGTTAATAAACAATGTAAAAAACTATATAAATGTTATATAGAACAGTAACCGATTAAACCAAAATCTATATACAGACCATATCATTAATAAGTAATGTGTAATGCATAGGCTATGAACATCATAGCCATAAAGATCAATCACAAACATTATCTACGTTCAACCAACACAGGTTTCAACGAAATGGAACTATTTAGCCCTGGTGGAAGGTGTGCCGCTAATTTCAGGATCCAATGTAGCTCAGCTTTGGCCAACATGTTCTCAACATTGCCCCCTCTCAAAGTTGGTACAATTATATCCAGGACCCTAAACCTGAAAGAATGAGAGTGATACTCCTTAACATGCCTGGCTAGTGCATTTGTCTCATCCTGTTTCCGGATCTCATATAGATGGTCATAAATGCGGTCCCTCAACCTTCTCTTAGTTAAACCCACATAAAATACTGTGCAAAGGGAACAGGTAGCCAAATATATCACATTTCTAGTGTTGCAGTCAGCATAGTGTTTGGGTCTGAAGACAAAATTCATGGTAGGATGTTGGTAAACCTGTATCCTACTCAAATTATTACATCTAGGACAATGTAAACAGGGATATGTCCCTTTGCTTACTATGTCTCCCAATACTAGACTGGTAGATTTCCTTACATTAGTGATATGTAGGTCATTACAAAGTTGCTTCTTAAGATTATCACTATTCTTATAACAGAATTTAGGTGTAGGACCTACTATATCCCTAGTCTCCTTATTGGCTGTAAGAACATTCCAGTTCTTCCTGATTACTCTCCTAATACTCTCCACTTCGTTGGTATACTTGATGACATAACATAACCTATTTCCATGGGTGGTGGAGTCAGGAGTAAAATTCATCCTGTACCCACTTGAAATGGGTGATTCTGGATTAGTGACATACCCAGTGTCCCCAATGATTTCATGCCTCATTCTCCTCACCATATTCATGTTATATCCCCTGTCTCTAAAGAGGAGCTCCAAATTATTGGCCTCCTTGAAAAGATCATCCTTATTTTGACAAAGTCTGGACACTCTAACAAATTGGCTTGTTACTATACCTCGAAAGGTATAGGCTGGATGCATGCTGTCTGGTGCTAACAACGCATTTTTCCAGACGGTTTTCCTATACAATGTGGTGACAATTTTTCCTTCCTCTGTTAAACTTAGTGTAACATCCAGAAAATTGACTTGCTGATGTGAGCTCTCTACAGTAAAATGTAAGAAATCAGTAGTGGTTTGTAGATAATCCAGGAAGTGTGAAAAGCTGTCAGCCGTACCTTCCCAAATTATAAATATGTCATCTACAAACCGTTTGTAATATCTTATAAACCTGAAAGACTCATGGGTAAATAAAAACAGCTTTTCCCACCAGTATACTACTAGGTTAGCATATGTGTTGGCACAGGGGGTGCCCATGGCAACCCCCCATGCCTGTAGGAAATACCCATCTTCAAATATAAAGACGTTGTTGTTCAGTACTATGTCCAACAGCTGAGTAACCAATATTATTCTGTCATTAGAAAATTGGGTTTCCTTATGTAGTAACTCCCTGATAAACTGTATCCCTTTATCATTAGGGATCGAAGTAAAGAGCTTTTCTACATCCATAGTTATAAGAAGATACCCTGTATTCCTCATTTCTAGACGTATGTCCTTAAGACTATCTAGGAGTTGGTAGGTGTCCCTAAGGATGGTACAACAATTATTAACAACTGGACGTAGAAGGCTCTCTAAGAAGGTCGATATACGAGCAGTTACCCAACCTTCACCTGCTACAATCGGTCTCATTGGAATTGGCCATACCTCTTTGTGAACCTTAGGGAGACCTTTCAAAATGGGAATGACAGGGTCAGGTTTTAGTAGATATTCATACATTTCTACACTAATTTGCCTACATAGTAAGAGATCATAGATGTTGTCATTGACCGTTTTTATGATGGTAGAGATCTGTTGAATAGTAATATGCTTATATGTCTTGTTATCAGATAACAACATCCTCATACAATTCACATAATCAACTGAGTCCATCAGCACAACACCCCCCCCTTTGTCAGCAGGTTTAACAATCAAGTTACTGTCCCTCTTCAATCTTGTCAATGCTTGAATTTCATCCCTGTTGAGGTTATAGAATCTTCCTTTTTTATTTGATGTTGCTGAAAACAATGCATAAATGTCCCTTTCACATAAGTCTAAAAAACATTGCACCATCGGATGTATCGGGGGTAAGAAGGTACTTCTGTTCTTAAACATGGCAAAAGGTTCAATCTTGTTAATATTCTTCACCTCATCAGTAAATAATAACTTGAGGCAAACCCGCCTACAAAACAATCTTAAATCCAACAAGGTGTCCTCTAAAGATGATCTAGCTGCAGGAATGAACGTAAGCCCTCTATTGAGAAGGCTATGCATAGCTTTATCCATATTATGGCTAGAAAAATTGAAAACCAGAGTCAATATCTGGTCTTCCTGCTGGGTACATTGCGCTCCTCGGAGTATTTGCGTTTTAGCTGCCCCTGCTGTTTGGCGGCCTCGGTTTTGAACAAATTTCTTTTGATAAGGTAAAAAAGGGGGGTTCAAAGTACCTTGGGCACTGTTACTTTTGGGTATAGCTCCTGGATTCCGATATCCTTGTAGAGCCTCTTGATTGGGTGGAGGTGTATCCACAGTCGGAAAATCGACAGGGTCAAGGTCACTGACCCTGTTAGAAGAAATCACAGCCTGTGTGATGGATTGTGAATTATCAAGCTGTAGAGACAAATTGTTGGCAGTTACTAAACTTACTGCCACGTTATTCCGGTTCAGTACATTCTGTGTGGGGTTAGCTTGACTATCCTGATATCTTGGCCAAACAAAGACGTGGCCGTTTTGAAAATCTAGGAAGTCTCTCTTTAGTTTATGTTGTTTAGTCCTGCCCAATCTCTCACCAAAGGATTTTACTTGTGAAAAAACTGAACAGAGTTTCTCCACACAATATTCTGAACAAAGCCGACAGCCCATGCCCATGCCCATGTCATTGCCATTCCTCCTCCGTCCGCTTCGGCTCCGTCGGAGCAGGTGCTGTTGGAGCCGGTAGAGGTCTTAGGGTTGGCTCCGACCCTTACTCCAACCCGGCCTTGGTCCGAGTTTGGTACACGGACTTCTTCGGCTGGGCCTGGGGGTGATGTTTCGGGACCTATGCTGTCGGTTCCGAGCCTCCCTCTCGGTGCTTCGGCTGTGGGACTTCCGTCTGCTGTCATGGCTCCGGGGACCGGACACTCCCAGGATTCTGGGGGTCCGGCTTTCAGAGCTATGAGGAGTGCCTTGGCCAAGTCTTCTTCGGCCATCTCTCCAGCTTTACCGGCACCTTCCCTGGGCGTGGAGACTGGGTCTTTGGCAGTTCCCTGTCCTTGGCAGCGGAGCCCCTGGGCCTGAGGTTACCCCATTGGGGTTCCCCTCCTCCTGAGGGTTCTTGAGTTGTCTTCAGAGGAGCCCCAAGGAAGAGATCGTGCAAGAGGAAGCACGTGGACTCCCCGAGTCTATTACATCGGACACTGATCTTGATGATGCGGAGGGGTCCCAGTCGTCCTCGGATGATGTCTCATTTGCAGACATCTTAGAGATCCTCAAACAACGAGGCGGCTGGATATCCAAAGCCCCCTCTGCTGATGAGTCAGTGCTTCTCAAGGCCTTTGGGGCTCAGCCCTCCGCCTCTTGGGTGTCTCCGCCCTTCGACGAGCTTCTGGATTTAGTTTGTCGGAGCGTGGGAACATCCAGATACCGTGGAACCAGTCCCTTCTCGTCCTAACAAATTTTTGTCTGCCCCACCCGAGAAGGAGTTCCTGACCAAAGGCATGGCTGTAGATGCCATGGTGGTGGCATCTGCTACACAACAGGGCGTGGCAGAGGCTTCAGCGTCCGTCCATCCTCCTAATAAGGAGTCTAGGAGCATGGACCGTACCCTGACTTCAGCGGCCTTTACTTTAAGGTCCCTGAATTATTTGGCACATTTTACTAGGCTTCAGAGGGATCTGGTCAAGAGCTGTCAGATTCCCTCTCAAGTAACCTACCTGAGCAGCTAGCCCAGTCGGTTAGCTCTCAGTTGGCTCTCCTTGCTTCAATTTCTAACTCGTCCATGAGGCTCATTTCACATGCGGCGGTGGTACGGCAGGCACAGGCGTGGCTCTCACGGAGACAAGCCTGGCTCCGTTGTGTCATTTTGGAGGCCTTCAAGTCTTCCTTCCCTTTGATGGGTCCTCTTTGTTTGGACCTAAGGTTAAAGACACTCTTACCCGCTGTGAGCAAGAAGGAAAAACTTTATCTGCCGTAGGTGCACGTTATTCCACTCCCTTTCGGCCTTATCCCAAGGCTAAAGGAGGGGGGAAGATGTGGTTCCGCAAATCACGTAAGTTTTTCCATCAACAGCAGGAAGATTCCCCTTCCAGAGGCAGAGGACGGGGAAATTTTTCTGGGAGACGCCATCCCAGAGGCAGCAGAGGGCCCCGCAATTCTGGAGACCGCAAGTCCTTTTGTGGCTCTTCAGCCTCCCACACTTCATGAGGGATTGCCCGGCTGTGCTGCTCCGGAGCCAGTCGGGTGCCGTTTGCCAAGCACCTAAAAGCCTGGGAGTCAATCACTCAGGACAGATGGGTGCTTCGGATTATTGCCGGAGGTTACACCATTCCCTTCACACACTCACCCCACCGTCCAAAAAATCCCGGACCCACCACCCAGTCAAAGGGAAATTGCAGCCGCAGAGGCGTTAAAGCTGCTAGAAAAGGAGTCATCCAACCGGTCCCCACAGACCAGATCGGATCCGGAAATTACTCAAGGTTCTTTTTAGTGCCAAAAAAGACAGGGGACCTGAGACCAATATTGGATCTCAGCAGACTAAACCAATCCGTCACGAAATCCAAATTCCGAATGGTCACGTTACAATCCATTCTCCCATTATTGGAGAAGGATGTTTGGATGTGCTCCATAGATCTCAAGGACGCCTATTATCACATACCGATACATTGGGCATCCAGGAAGTATCTGTGCTTCAGCCTGGGAGACAGTCATTTCCAATTTTGTGCTCTGCCCTTTGGTCTCACCACAGCCCCCAGGGTGTTCACCAAGTGCTTGGCAGTAGTAACTGCTCACCTGAGGAGTCTTGGATTCCAAGTGTTTCCCTATCTGGACGACTGGCTCCTGACTGCCACCACCAGTCATCTACTAATGGACAACCTCAAAGCCACCTTTTCCCTGGGTGCTACCCTGGGAATTACATTCAATTGGTCAAAGTCTGTCTTGCTGCCCTCTCAGCGCATAAGGTTCATAGGAGCAGAGATAGACTCAAAATTTATGCGCGTTTTTCTTCCTACCGAAAGGATCCAAACTTTACAAGGCCAAGTTCAAGCCCTGCTTTCAAGATCCAAGGCCCCAGCCAGGATGGTCCTGCAACTTTTAGGTTCGATGTCTGCCACGGTTCTTCTAGTTCCTCTGGCAAGATTGCACACGAGGATTCTTCAGTGGCTATTATCGACTCAATGGTCCTTTCAGGATCTTCCCCTCAATCACCCCATTTTGATTACAGAAACGTGCAAACGGGACCTTCGCTGGTGGCTTCAGACATCCAATCTGAATCAGGGAAGTCCTTTTGTTATTCCCCCTCCAGTGGTCACCCTGACGGATGCCTCCCAGACAGGGTGGGGGGGGCATTGTCTGGGCAGGTTAGTTCAGGGTTCCTGGCTTCCAGACGAAACCTTTCTCCACATCAACGTATTGGAGATGAGGGCTGTACTTCTGTCCCTACAGGCCTTACACAAGTTTCTCCCTCAGGGCATTATCGCTATCCACACAGACAACATGTCGGTGGTCTGGTATCTAAACAAACAAGGAGGGACCAGATCTTACCCCCTTTGCAGAGAGGCCATGAGGGTGTGGGAATGGGCTGTAGCTACCAGCCGTTTCTTGGTAGCGACCCACATTCCAGGGAAATCCAATATATTGGCAGACAGATTAAGCAGGACAATTCTCTCTCCTCATGAGTGGTCCCTGAACGAAACAGTAGCAGCTCAGGTTTTCAGAAGATGGGGTGCTGCGACCTGTTTGCAACACCACAAAGCATAAGTGCAAAGGTTCTTCTCCTTGACTCCACATCAGGGGAAGCAGCTATGGATGCTCTAGCACAACCTTGGCCAACAGGGCTACTTTATGCCTTTCCGTCGATTCCACTTCTCCCCAAAGTCATTCAGAAAGCTTCTCAATCGGGGTCCACAATGATACTAATTGCTCCGCACTGGCCTCGTCAGGTATGGTTTCCTACCTGAAGAAACATGCGGTGGGCGATCCTTGGACTTTAGATCTAACTCGGATCTGCTAATCCATCAGTCGGGACGACAACACCAGTCCCTTCACACCTTGAAGTTGACAGCTTGGCTCCTCCACTTCCGACTTTTGTCAGGAATCACACATTAGACCGGAAGTTATTCACATTTTATCTTGCCCACAAACCCACCACTAAGAAATTGTACCTCAGTAAGTGGAAGAGGTTTGCTATCTGGGTTCAACTCAGGGCTTAGACCCTATCACTGCTCCAATCCCAGAGGTTTTGAAATTCTTAACATCCCTGTTTAATCAAGGATCTTCTGTCTCTACTATTAAAGTCCAACTAGCGGCTATCTCTAAATTTCACGAGTCCATGGATCCTCCGTTGATGAGCAGCAGATTATGCAAAACTTTCATTAAAGGTGCGGGGCTGTTAAGACCCCCAGTTTTTCATCCTGCCTCCGTGGGATCTTGATTTGGTGCCGTGCATTAACATCTTCCCCTTTCGAACCGGCTGCTACATGTGAGTTAAAATATCTGTCTTGGAAAACTGCCTTCTTAGTTGCAATTACCTCTGCAAGAAGGGTTTCAGAGATTCAAGCCCTATCTATCAAACCTCCGTACTTGATTTTTCACAAGGATAGAGTATCACTTAGGCCTAATCCATCTTTTGTCCCAAAGGTCTGTTCTAATCACTGTCTCCAACAATCTCTAGAGCTTCCAGTTTTCTTTCCAAAATTCTCCAATGAAGCAGAATACACCCTCCATAAATTGGATGTTCACAGGCAATTGCGCTTCTATCTAGACAGGACTCAGCAAATTCGTAAATCAGACCAGTTGTTTGTGTCCTTCTCAGACAATAAATTGGGTAAAACCATCACAAAAGCTACTATCTCCAAATGGATTAGAGATTGTATAACTCAGGCTTATTCCTCTATGAATAAGCAACTTACAACATCTATCAAAGCTCACTCTACCAGAGCTATGGCTACTTCTATAGCTTTTCATTCTAAGCTCGCTATTTCTGAGATTTGTGCTGCGGCTACTTGGTCCAATCCGCACACTTTCATTTCCCACTATAAATTGGATGTGGCATCTAAAGGGTGAGCATCATTTGGTTCCACGGTACTCAGGAGTGTTTTCCAGTGAGCCACCCAGGATTCAGGTGCTAGGGACGCTGTCCCATCATTCAGAATGTAGGCGAGATAGGATCACATAACATCTTTTAGTTATGTACTCACCATAACTTCAGATGTTTGGGATCCATCTACATTCCTAATACCCACCCTCCTTCCCGGCCTTGGAGATCAGAAGAGATTGAACGGTTTTGAGTTCTACTGTTTTATCTTGTTTCTTCTGACGATGTTATATAAGCAGTGCTTGCATGTGTGCATGTATGCGGACAAACTAGATCTGGGGGACTGGTAGTGGTGCATCCTGGGATATAGTAAGCTCAGCCAATAAGAGACTTCGCTCTTTGGCATAAGCGTGCCGAACCCATCATTCAGAATGTAGGCGAGATGGATCCCAAACATCTGAAGTTATGGTGAGTACATAACTAAAAGTTATTCTCCCTGTGACGAAAGGGAAGACTAATAGTTTTATGACCTTGAATGGGAAGGATTCCAGTAAAGGTCTGCCTGCTCTTTAAAAAGAAGCCATTTAGCTTTCCTGATGACAGTGTTGTGGTCTACAGAGGGTAAGAGAAATTAATCTATAAATTCAGTTTGAGGATACCTGGATGGTAGTGCTTTGTTATTTTTATTTTATTTCAAGTGATCCTAGTAATGCCTCCATTGCCTCTAGCTCTTCAGTCTTCTGGAAAGGGAATGCAAGGGGTCTTGTCTGCTCCAGAACGCTGGAGGGAAAGCAGGAGATGTGTCACTCCCAAAAAGCTGCTTATTCATTTTGACCTTTGACCTTTGCTCATCTTCAACCTTGGAAATAAAATTCTGGCCAAACTACCAGGTAGTTGAAAATGAGTTGGTTTATATAGAGTAATTATTAAGGTCTTTGATGTATCATTTTGGTGGATGAATTACATTTTTTTTCCCAGAAGATCATGACATTAATCTTATTGGAACTAGTCTTGTCTTGAGGAGCCAGGAAGAAAGATATATTGGCAGTCAGATTCTAGTTGAGCTTTGACAGAAATGGAGGAAGGAGAAGAGTGATAGATGACTATGTTAACAGTGTAAGGAATTATTTGAAGTTTTAACATATCAGAGGGGAGCCTGTTAAAGTATGGGTTCAAGAACAGAGAGGGTTTGATCTAACCTTGAGGAATGGTAAGAGTTGGAGACCAGAATATGATCAAGGATCCAGATTTAAGTGAAAAATATCTGTAGAAAAGATCACTAGAGAAAGTTATGTAGTTTTGGTGCTTAAATCTGCTGTGTGAAGAGCAGAAAGGAGAAGGCTGTGTATAACTAAATAGAAGGCATTGGTGAGGTTGATAAATATGCACCTTTGAGATTTCTTATCTATATTAAGAAGAATTCCATCCATTAGACTTCAGAAGGCTATCAATCTGGAGTCTGGACAAGGCAGTGTACTCATGTATGTACATACAGGCATGAAATTAATATGTTTTACTTAGGATTTTCCTAAGTACAGAGACTATAGTGATAGACCTGAAGTTAGATGTTGTGTTTGGGATAGAGCCATTAGGCAGCAAGCTGATAATAGCACTTTGCAGTTTTCCAGATGTTAGAGAAACCATTTTGGGGGATATGTTCAATATAAAGTGGACAACACCGTTATTATTTGTTTAATCTGTGATTTATGGGAAGAGTTGATGTTAAGTGACTACACTGAAAATATTTAGGAGCTCTAGAGTAAAACTGGTACAAGTCCAGAGCAGTGGACCTTAAAAGGGACATCATTAAGAATGTGTTCTAACATGATGGCAGAAAAATATGTACAACTGCTAGTATCAGGAGCACTAAGACATACTCAGGATTGTGTGACTTGATTTTTCTCTAACTTGCAATGTAGACTCAGATAAACTGAAACAACCTGAATACAGAAACTGACACATTTATAAGGCAGTGACAGTGAGGCATGTATCTTCAGTCATGCCAATATGAGAGATTCCAAAGTTGTCAGATATAATGGTACCCCTTAGATGGAAGAGGGAAGTTTTGAAGTGCTTAAAAGGTTCATTACTAAAATTCCTACCCTGAAATTCTATGACGTGACACAAGCTATTACTCTGCAAGTAGTGCCAATCAGCAAATACTTGGTGCATTTCTACTGTAAGGCGGTAGACCAAAGATTTAAGGGCCTAGAGCTGTATTGCATGCTCAAACATGCTGTACTCTAGAGTGAAAAAGAAATGTTGGCCATATTTTAGCTGTTAGAAATGCAATGACTACATTTATGCTAAAAGAATAACTACAGAAATAGATAACAAGGCACTTCAAATAATATTCAAGAACTCTAAAAAAGTTCAAGTAAGATTGCTAATAATGTTGCTGCCTTTGCAAACATATGATCTGTTAGACATAATAAAATGGAATCTTTAAAAGGAAAACTTTAAACTACAGCTGTTGTGAGGTGTACTAATAAATAAGTTATGACACCCAAATATTCAAAAATGTTTGTGTTAACTTCATTATGATAGGCTTATGTATGTATGGCTTATTGCTTAAAAGTGACAGTAAGCTACATGATGCTATGTTGAACAAAATACATGAGTCACATTTACAAACCAGCAAATGTAAAGAAAGGACTTATTTTTTTTTTCAAAACAGCTTTATTAGAATTAAAACTAAAAAATAAATATGTACATTAGAAATGAACAATTTTCAAATAGATAATCAAATAGTAATAGAACAAACAAAAGAAAGGACTTCTGAAGTTCTCTGTTGCTCTGGGTCTGAGTAGCTGGAACAAATGGTGTAGAACTATAATTATAATTTCTGTAATATGCTCAGGAGTGAAAAATCAAGCACAGGAAATTATATCACATGAAATTTCAAATTTATATTGGATGAAAGTGGGAGTAAATTTGTTCCAGTACAGAGATGCATAGTATGCCTTATGCATGGATTATTAATCAAAGTGCCAGAAGCTGTTGCAGTTATGTAAAATTAAATGCATGGTGCTTTTACCAGACTGAAGTCTATGTTTGCAAGACCTGGTGTTCCTGATTAAGATGTACAAGCAGTAATCAACAATTTATGAGCCAAGAATATTGACACTTTGGAAATGGTGGGAATTAAGCAAACTTCTTGGGTATCCACATAGTAATGGACAGGCAAAAAAACATCACACTGAAGAATCTTGTTAAAAAGTTTGATGGCTCAGAGAATTTGAACTGTTACTTGTCAGTTGCATAGTATAGAAACATGCCACTACAACTGGTAGGCGTATTTATTGATGTGTAGACTATTAAATCTAAGCTTGTTACCTTATACTGTTTACGAGTATTTTTAAAGTAAAAGTAGCTCAAAAGAATGGTTGCAAGAACAACAGTGTAAACAACTCTGTTAGAAAGATCATCAAAGAATCTTAATGGTATTACAAGCATTCTGGTCCCAAGTACTCTAAGACCACTGTTTCAAATCCAGGGGCTGAAACAACTTGCACCTCGTGCAGGTTGTCACTCGTGCTCAAATTTGAATATGAGTTTAGGTAAGCAGCTACCATGCCTTTCATGAGCATATTATTTGAGTTTGAGCTAGGAGAGTGTGGCAGCCATGGGGAGGGAATGGGAGTGCAGACTACGGGAGAGGTTGGGTAAGGGTTTTAGGTTTAGAAGTGGAAGCTGAATTTTAGGGTTGCTTT
Source organism: Protopterus annectens (assembly GCF_019279795.1). NCBI lineage: Eukaryota > Metazoa > Chordata > Ceratodontiformes > Protopteridae > Protopterus > Protopterus annectens. Next base: position 1,970,801,887 of record NC_056741.1, read on the forward strand.
AGGGAGCAATCAGCGACTTTAGGGTTAGGGAAGGGGAGTGGATTTTTTGGTTTGGGGAGTGATCAGGAATTTTAGGTTCAGGAAGGGGAGTGGAGTTTTAGGTGTATTATGCAATCCGGAAATTTAGGCTTAGGGAAGATGGGTGGAGTTTTATGGTAAGAGAATAAGGACTTTGGTTAAAAACTGGGTGAGGCTTTTAGGGTTAGAGTTAAGGCTCTGGTAGGGCTATACAGTTTTATAAGGTTAGGCACTGGGAGGGCTAAGTACTTAAGGATGATTGCCCTAGTGGGATTTAGAGCACTTGATTTTTCATCCAAGTGGAAGTGAGCAAGTATGGCACCAGCTACTAACGTGTGAGCATGTGCAGTAGACCTAAGAATTGTCCTATCTCACAAAAAAGGGAAAGGATAAGAATGAATGCAAAGGAAAATTCACAGCATGTTGGTCATTTTTATCAAACTAACATACAAGGTATTGCATTATTTATACAGAAACTCAAAGATCATATCTGATAGAAAGTCCTGATAATCAGATTTTCAGAAGAAATTGGAAACACCTTTTTAAGAAATCTGTTCAAGATGACACTATGATGTCTGCAAATTCATTTATTTAAGCATTCAGAGCTGCAAAATTAATTTCTGAATTCACAGAAGATAACTGTATGTATGAGTGGGAAGTTAGTTCAACAGGGCAATCAATTCACCATCACAAGACTCATTTAAGACTGAGTCTAAAGTGAATGTGTCAGATATACAGATTCCAAAGACAGACAGTCAGTGTTAAAACTGCTGTGGTGTATACTTGCAAATAGTTAGACTTAATGTTTCCATAGGAAGACATTGATTCCTTTGTGACGAACACACACAATTGTAACCACGAAAGAGAGATATGTGAATACAAACAACGTTAGATATAAAAAAAAAATCACTAAAAAGTGTTTTTGCAGTTGTGCAATTCCCCTGCACCACCAATGTGTGGCACCCCACTCCCTACTACTTACATATACCCACATCACAGTCACTGCTTCTCAGAGGAATAAGAAATCCCCAAGATATTATAACCTTTTTCTTCAGGGACAATATCTGGTGAACACGCACTAGTGATAATCGCACATTAGTGATTGCCCAATAGAATCTTGATCATTAACATCTTCACAGCAAGCCTGGTGCACATTCTAAATATGGACATTTAATCAAAAAGTCTATCAGATACATTGATTATACATATTATATAATATGGAAAGTGTCTGACTCAGTCACATGAAATATTTTACAAATATATTGCTATATTGCTGAATACGTGTAGTAGAGTTACAGGACTGGCCTTTGGTCAACTGGTGCCCAAAGCAAAATGGCTCCACAGCTCCCCCTCACACCAACCAGTGCCCACATCCTGGTATATCTACGCCATCCAGATTACCTTTTTGCTTTGTTTTTCTCACAGTTTCTCTTACTCTTCAGTTTGCCCAATAGTCATTCTAGAAATTTTCAGGAAACCATTTCTTTACTACAAAAAGTAAATAAATAGCTATTGGAGAAGTAGCTCTGCTAGTGCAGCACCCTAGGCACCTGGCTAGTTGGCTTATGCCTAAGACTGGCTAAGGTAGAGTATATAGAACTAGAAACAGTCTTGCATCTAATTGCTGGGTGTGATACACTAATGGCAAAGGGCCATTTCACTGAAAGACATTATAATGTGGCAAGACAGTTACATTAGGGATTATGCAAACATTAGAATATTGAAGTAGCTGAGAAGTATTATAAGCATGAGCCACAAAGTACTATAGAGAACAACAATGTTTATAGCACAATAGAAGCAAGAAAACCAGATACAGTAGTCCATGAAAAGAAGACAAAAGTAGCATTGATCACTGAAATTGCTACACCCAGTGATTACAGTGTCTTCCATACAGAAGGACACAAAGAGCTAGATTCATAAATGCCTACACTAAGTGTACATGATCTGTATTCAAGAACACCCCTACAACATTTTTTGGGCTGTCTATTGACTTAAAAACATTAGACTAAGTGTAGACTATGTCTACACTTTGTGGTAACCTTTATGAATCCCCCTCAATATTTAAGGCTGCAAGAAAGTCAGTAGGAAAACTAAAATTAGGAAGAAAAAGGTGGGAGTTATGCTTGTGTTGTCAATTCACTTAGAATGGTGTACACTTAGTGTAAGCATTAATGAATCCAACCAAAAGTCATTAAAATACCAGGACATTCTGGCAGAAATGAGAGCAGTGTGGAAGGCAGATACCCAGAGAGTTCCAACAATTGGTCTCATAAAAAATAATTTGCAGTCATATTTAGATAAGCTACCAATACATATTCCATATGAATTGCAAGAGTCTGTTCTGGGCACATTGCAGGTACTGCAACGAGCAGTTTTGGCTAATATCAAAGATTGAAACAATGCTGATTTCATGAAGTTTAATCATACCCTGTATGAGTGGGGTCCATTCCTGTCATGGTATTAGAAACCCAAACGATTCTGAGAAATTAAACCAATAGAGCATATATAAATATGACATATCTATAATATTTTGTATAAAAACACCTTTCTTTTAAAGTATGGTGAATGGCATATATATAAAAAAATTGTGAGGTTATTCAGCACTATATCTTAACTGGGCATTGTAGCTAATGAGTATAGTACATTATGTGCCCCTATACACTTAGCAGTTTAGTAAAGATTGTTGATGAATACACATCATGTCTTCTGTCTCTTTTCTTGACTAACTCGACTGTGTATACTTATTTGTGTATATATAGGACACGCTAGTTTATTCCCACCTTCAAAAAACATGCTAATTGAACAGCTACACTAAGTTTTCCTCGTAAGTACAATATATGCTGTCTTGGTCTATGTGGAGACAATAGAAATCTTAGAAATTCTGTATCCCATACCTTAATACTTTATATAAAATACATAACAACAGTTTGCACAAAGGGTAACATGTTCAGTAATGTTGTCATTTTATTATTCTTAAATGCTACACAAATAGGATATATATTTGATTTTAATATTGTAATACATTTTTATAACTGATTCATAATTCATATCCTTAGCTTAAACTATTGATAATGACAAACAGAACCCTAAATGAGAAGAATGTGTCTGGTCCCAATCAAATTTCAATTTGTGTTTATTTCATAGATTCCAGCTGGCAACAGTAGATCAAAATGGCTGTGAATGTGTTATGATTAATTGAGAGACCTGCGAGTAAAGCAATTTATTGTTGTATAAAACAATATGTTTGTCAGGTTTACTCTGAATAATACAGACATAAACACACATTGTTACTGCAAGTTATTAGCAAGTTTTTATTTCAGTCCTTGAGTCTGCCTATACCCTATGAAAAATTATTTTTTTCTGTTAATCTTTGCCAAGGTTTCAATGGTCAAGCAACATGGTGACAGTAATTAAATATCCTTTTGTTTTTATTCTAGCAAATAGAAATGTGTTTGAAATCACCTATTTTGCTTTAATTGTCAAATATATAACTATATAGTTGGCTCTCCTAAAAGAAACCAGGTCATTCTGGAACTGGAAATAAAAGTGACCATCTGAGAGAGAGCAAATTTTTCAAAGCATCTAAGCTTATGATCAAAAAAGTTCAGCTAAGTATTATGTATCAGTTTGGTTAGGTAAATGACTTTCTTTAAGTATTCTGGTGACTGCCTGCTTTGTACAAATCTATACTTGTCTTCTTATATCAGCTGATGTAAAAAAGGGTTTCAGTGTATTGGATATGAGGAAAGGAAATAATGTATAATCTACACTGATTAGCACATTTAGCACAATTGGCCTGTATAAGGACCAGAGTCAGTCATCTTCGTTGAATTTTAGAATGCCACAGGCTAAGACATATGCCAATATAGAGACAGAGATTCATTAATAAGAAATTAATTACTTGCCAATAACAAGAGTTGCAAGTTATATTCAGAAAACGGTTGATGATAAAACATCTGCAGGTAAGCCATCAGGACATAGGGTTTTACTGAATCTAATTCTTAAAATTTATATTGCATCTCTTTTGTGGTAAACACTTACATAATATATTCACCTAAATTTCAGGTGATTTTTAATGTTTCCCTATCATTTAATAGTTGTAGTTATAAAATGGGGACTATTTTTCTGTATAAAGAGTAGTAAAAATGATTGCAGATGTTTAGTAAGCTTAAGGTAATTTTTTCTACTGAGCCTGATGTTGGCTTTTTAATTGATTGCATGGGAAGATCACTTGTTGTTTAGGGATAGTTAACAGAACTGTAACTTGAAGTTCTCTAAGAAGACTGCATTTTTTAATGATCCACTAGGAGTTCAATTTTGATTAATTAACTGATGTTAATCTTTATAGAAGATCTTCTGACTACCCATTTTAAAATATAACTGTGCATACCTATCAGTTATCCAGATTTCTGCAGAATGCCATTTTTTCCTTCATGTTTTCAGTCTGTTTCTCATAAAATTTGTGGTTTACAGGCAAATCACCAGGAATTGAAATAAGTAATAGCATAATTTGAATGTCAGACTTCATATCATGGAGAAAATGCTTGCAAACACAAATCCTGTTATTCTAATAATTTTCTAAGTTTATAAGAAGAGTATTTAAAACATGCCCTTATTTTTGGACCTTTGTCCCCACATTAGTTTTATCTTTGTTTAGATTTCTTTCACTAAGAGGTTGGTAACTTAGAGATTCATGTAGGGCTGTTAATTCATTTTTCTTTGCTATATTTATATAGTTCCCAGAGTATTAGTGCAGCATATAAATAGCTGAGAATTAGCACATTTAATTCATTTTGAAAATTTCATACAATCATTTATTAAAGGAAATGTAGGTAGTTGCTCTTATTCAAACCATGGCTCAAATTCTTTTAATTCTGCTAAATATAGGGCAGGTTTCTAACATGAACTCAAATGCACACACACTCACACACACACACACACACACACACACACTCACACACACACACACACACACACACATCTATCTCTATATCTCTATCCTATGTTTGTAATCTAGAAGACCAAACACATATATAGGTTCATAGGTTCATACTAGGCTATCTGCCCTGGGGCATTTATACGCCTAGTCCGATTGTGTTTGGCTTACGCCACCCCTTGATTTGAGTATACTGTACCCTTTTTAAAGTTTAGTTTACTGTGCCTCTGTCTAATGTAGGTTCATAGGTTCATACTAGGCAAAAGTGGGATTTGAACCCATGCCTCCAGGGGAGATTGCAACCTTAATGCAGCACATTAGACCACTCAGCCATCCTGACAAGTGAATGCTTTTTATTGATGTAAAAAGTGAACTCTCATATCACTGTAGTTTTGTCAGGAGCTTTTTGCATGAGATCATGGTGCAGTGGAAATAGGGAATTCATCCTTACTCCACCGTTGTGCGTTCTCAGAGTTACTTTCAGTTTGTATAGTTTTGACCATTTTAGATTCACTGTAAAATGATTGTTCTTTTTTGATTTGCTCTTTTGAGCATTTGATATTTTATGAGACAATCATGTATGTATGTGTTTGTGTGTGTGCATGTACGTATACACATAGCCACACACAAAATCAAACCTAAATTGATAGAGCTAAACAGACAAAGCCAAAATACTAATAAATAAATAATAAAATAAAACAAAATATATATATATTTTGATAAGGAGGGCAAGCCCACCTGCACTCCCATTTAAGGGACTGCACACCCCCACCCCTGATACTGATACACCAATTTACCGATCACACAACAGAAGGGAAGGGACAAATTCCCAATCCCCGCTGTACCGTGACCGCTCACTAAGTAGTGCTATCATTCTGTTATTGTATACTTTTCGATTTGCTTGTGCCAGCATCACAAATGTTTGATATTCCAAACATATATATATATATTTATTTATATATGTGTGCATGTCTACATGCATTTATTTGGGAGAAATATTCATTTTTATCTGACTTCATTTAGTCATACAATGATTGTGAATTAGTGATGGATTTAACGTGCTTGACTACTGTATGTCTGTCAAGCTGAGGAGAAATGAATGGAATAATGAGTATTTATGCAGGGTGTCAATATCATGCCATTCATATTTACTTACTGTATCCACTTATTTGTGTACTTAGTTGCTACTGATAATAATTTTGGGATGGGCTGAACTTGAGTCTGAAGGCTTTTTCAGAAAGTAAAAAAACCCTTGCATGGCCTTTTTTACCTCTGAGACTTTATTAAGAAAGAGCCAGGCTTACTTTGTTAGATTACATTAATATCCAGACATTGTAATAATCATTCACACTTTACCATTTATTAACAACCTGTCAGGGAATAGCATTCCTGTACTATAAAAGATTTCTCCTAGGGCTCATATTCACAGTAAATGCTCTTTACTTGCCACCACAATAAGATATAGAACATATTAACTTCTTAAAACTTGCTAACATGTTTGCTTTCATGTGCTCATTTTTTGCAAGGTTGGTTTCTTGCAAATGTTTGCTATCTGAATGCTAGCTCACTCACACTTATAGCTGCTTTTGGCAACAAAAGACAGGACAAGGCATAACAAACAAAATGACATTAATTGTTAATCTGTAATGCACTGCAGTGGAGATATTAACTGTTGTTTGTCACTTATTACTTGTATTTTTATATTTAAATTTTTATGTTCACAGCTAACAGCTGTACATGTTAGCAGTGTGGGATATAATAGTCGAAAGCCAAAAAATATACTTGTCACTGTCCATGAACAGTAAACTGGGATATAATATTTCCATATGCACAATACTATTTCCAAAACCAGCTAAGTCATAAACTGTAACATTTGGTGAAACCTTGCATGAAGTTGAAGCAAACTGTCAATGGTACATGCACTGTGAGTTGTACAGCTTGAGAGTTATTGACAATAGTTGATACGTCTGAAATTAATTTTACATTTGTTTGCTGTGGTGGTACACTGCTTGCTAATCATGTGCAGTAGTGTATAACTTGTTTTTTATGTAAAATTGTAACGATGCTCACAACGGATACCTCTATAATATTGCCCTTTTGCATTCCAGTTATACCACTGATTCAGTTGCTTCCTTTATTCCCCCATTGCTTTGAAGTCACCATCTGTCACTGCAGTAATCCCCTCAGTGGACTCTGGTGGTAGTATTTGTTTTCATGTTTTCTCCAGGCAGCTCTGACATATATTTTTTTTAATTTTACTGATCTGTAACAAGCTTTCCCTGCAGAATGTGTGTGCATGTGTATGAGTGTGCATGTGTGTGTGTGTTTTGTATGTTTGTGTGTGTGTGTGTGTGTGTGTGTGTGTGTGTGTGCCCGCGTGCGCGTGTGCGCGCTCTTGTGCATGCAGGTTGCTGATTCTCCAGGTGTTCCTTAAACTCTGATTTATGGATATTGGTTGACAGTAGTTTATAGGGTCTGTCCTGTACTTGACCTCCTTTATGACTCATAATTAGTACTATAACATTACATTCCCATCACTGTAGCACTGATTCATCTGATTCTGATAAACAATAATCAGAAAAGTAGTCATATTTAATCAAATTAAACAGTACTCTGCTAAATACCACTGCATGTTTAACACTAACAGACTGTATGGAATGTTTAATCAATGTAAAGAAAAAATTATGTTACTTTCTTTCTGACTGAGTATACATCTGTTCAGATTTTGTGGATCACCAAGTTTGCACCTCTCCAAGGTTGGTGCATTGTGAGCTAAATGTGTGTGCACACAATACAGGTCAGTGCATTGTGGGCAAAATGCGTGCACAAAGCACAGGTCAGTGCATTGTGGGTAGCGTGTGTGTGCACACAGCATGGGTCAGCAAATTGTGGGCTAAATGTGTGTGCACAACACAGGTCAGCGCATTGTGGGCTAATTGTCTGTGGACACAAAACTGGTTAGCAGACTGTGGGCTAAATGTGTGTACCCAACACAGGTCAATAAATGTGTGTGCACATGACATAGGTCAATGCACTGTGGGCTAAATGTGTTTGCACAACACAGGTCAGCCATTGTGTGCTAAATGTGTGTGCACACAACACAGGTCAGTGCATTGTGGGCTAAATTTGTGGCATGCAATACAGGTCAGTCCATTGTGGGCTAATTCTGCACACAACACAGGACAGCCTAATGTGGGCTAATTGTGCAGACATCATGGGCCAGCACATTGTTGACTAAATGTGTGTGCACAACACAGGTCAGTGCATTGTCGGTAAAATGTGTGTGCACAACATAGGTCAGCACATTATGGGTTAAATGTATGTGCACACAACACAGGTCAGTGCATTATGAGCTAACTGTGCATGCAACACTGGCCAGAGCATTGTGGGTTAATTGTGGATGCAACACAGATCAGATCATTGTGGCTTATTACTGTGCACAACGTAGATCAGCACATTATGGGTTAACTGTATGTGCACACAACACATGTCAGTGCATTGTGAGCTAACTGTGCATGCAACACTGGTCAGAAGATTGTGGGCTAATTGTGGATGCAACACAGGTCAGTGCATCGTGGGCTAAATGTGTGTGCACAGCACAAATTAGCACATTGTGGGCTAAATATTTATGCATGCAACACAGGTCAGCACAGAACACAGTTCAACACATTGTGGGCTAAATGTATGTGCACAACACAGGCTAGCACATTGTGGGCTAAATGTGTGTTTACCGAACTCAGGTCAGTGCATTGTGGGCTAACTGTGTGTGCACACAACACAGGTCTGAGTATTGTGGGCTTATTGTGCACATAACATGGGTCAGCACTTTGTGGGCTAAATGTGTGTGCACAATACAGGTCAACGTATTGTGGGCTAAATGTGTGTGAACACATCAAAGGTCAGAGTGCTGTGAGATAAATGTGTGTGGTCAGTGCATTGTGGGATAATTGTGTACACAACACAGGTCAGTGCATTGTAGACTAAATGTGTGTGTACACAACACAAGTCATGGCATTATGGGCTAATGTGTGTGCACAACACAGGTCAGCACATTGTGGGCTAAATGTGTGTGCACACAACACAGGTTAGTGCACTGTGAGCTAATTGTGCATACAACACTGGTCAGCACATTATGTATGCATGGAACACTGGTTAGTTTACCATGGGATAATTGTGTATGCATGGAATACAGGTCAACATTCCATGGGATAAATGTGGATGTGTGAAACACTGGTCAGTGTACAATAGGATAAATGCATATGAGTAAAACACAGGTCAGTGTATCATGGGATAAATGTGTACACAAGGAACACAGGTCAGTGTACAGTGGGATTAATGAGTACACACAGAATGCAGATCTATTTGACATGGGACAAATGTGTATATGTGGAACACAGATCAGTGTGCCATGATATAAGTCTACATGCACAGAAAGCATATCAGTGTGCCATGAGCTAAATGTGTATGCACAGTACATAAGTCAGCATCCCATGGGCTAAATGTATTTGCATGGGTCACAGGGCAGTGTGCCATTATATAACTAAATATATATGTACAGGACACAGGTCAGTGTCTCATGGTATAAATGTATATGTACAGGAAACAGGTCAATGTGCCATGGGCTGAATGGTTATGGATGGAACCCAGAGGTCAGTGTACCATGGGCTAAATATGTTTGAATGGAACACAGGTCAGTGTGTTGTGGGCTAAATGTGTACACAGTGAATGCATTTACAGAGTACCTTGATATAAATGCATATTCTCAGAACACAAGTCAATAATCCATGATATAATGATATAAATGTATATTCTGAGGCACAGGTCAGTGTGCCATGGCTAAATATTGATGGATGGAACTCAGAGGTTAGTATGCCATGGACTAAATGTGTTTGAATGGAACAGAGGTCAGTGATTGTGGTCTAAATGTGTATGCAGAGAATACAGGTTTAGAATACCATGATATAAATGGATATTCTCAGAACACTGGTCAATGATCCATGATATAAATGTACATGATCAGGACACAGGTCAGTGTGCCAAGGGCTAAATGGTTATGGATGGAACACAGAGGTCAGTGCGCCATGATATAATGTGTTTGCACAGAACACAGGTTAATGTGCCATGGTACTTCTCTTCAAACAGTTAAGGTCATAAGAGATCTAGACACATATGTGGACAACGCTCTCTCATTTGATCATTATGTTTCCACCATGGTTAGGAAATCCTTCTGTCTAGCCCAGTTAATTTCCAAGGGAATGTCTACAAGATCCAAAGATTTCATCCTACCACTGTACTTCTCTTTTTCAACTCACAACTGAATACAGTGCCTCCTTTTGTATATACAAATCCATGCATATCTTTCAAATGGAAAGGAACCACCTATTTTTAACAAAGAAAACTAAAGATCACTAATCCTTGAACTACCATTAAGAGATAGGCTTGTAACTCAACATATTCCTAGCCTGTAGGATAAGGCTACCTGTAAGGCTAGTCTTGACTGGATGGACTGACAAAAATTTACACCAGAGTTATCATGTACAGACCTGCTCAATTTGGAAAATGAGCACCCTATTGAAAAGAGTGGCAAGACCTTTTTAGATGGACTTCTTAAAGGTATATATGGCTAGGTATCTTATAGTCCCCATGATTGCTTGCCTAATATGTTCCTAAATCTGTATACGCAGCACATAAGTCAGTGCATGGAAGGCTGAACATATATGCAATACACACATATATACACACACACACACACACACATATATATATATATATATATATATATATATATATATGTATGTATGTATATATATATATATATATATATATATATATATATATATATATTTTTTTTTTTTTTACACATTTTATTATACTGACTACTATGCTATATTTAACTATTTAACATTTGTTATTGTAAATACTGATTGCATTAAATTTGTTACCTTGGAGGTTTTCTCCCTAGGTCTTTGCTGAAAAGGTCACATGTGCACATGTAACCAGTTGGACTGTCCCAGTAAACAAATGTCAATAAATAAATATGTAGGGATAAGTCAGAGTGCTTTGGATAAATGTGTATGCATGGAAACATAGGTCTGTGTGCTTTGGATGGATGTATATGCATAGAAACGTAAGTCAATGTGTTTTGAATGAACGTCTATGCATACATCTCAAATGTCCAGATTTTCACAGAATGTCCAGATTTTTGCCTCATATTTTTGGACTGTTCCTCATCAAGTTTGTGGTTTTCTGGAAAATAATTGAGGACTGACGTCATTAAATAATGAAATACATTTGAGTTTCAAGCTTCACACCCTTCAGATAATATGTGCTAATGCAAAACCTGTTATTCTAGCTACTTTCTAAGTTTTGAAGGGCAGTATTTAAAACCTGTCCTTAATTTTGTCCCCCCCCAAATTATTTTTGCATTTGCTCAGATATTTTGTGTATTGAGGTGGAGAGGTATACATACAAGGGACAACAGGGATGAAGATGTAAGCCACAGATTATTGTGGTGGAGCATGTGGTAGTCATAAAAGTATTGTAAAGGTGAATTCTTAATATCATTTATGGGAGGGTTGTTTAGCAATAGTATTGTGTCAATATAAAGCAATAATATTTCACTAGAGCTAAATATCTGTAATACTTTACTTAAGACAAACTCCTTCCTGCATAGGTTATCTCGGATTGGGAACAATCATCCAGTATCTGTAACAGCTGCATCCAGTTTTTGAATTTTAAGTCCCAACTTGATTTGTGGCAAATCTTGTAGCTGGTTGTAAACTCCATAATTATGTCTTCAGATATTTTGGATTTGTCCTCCAATACATTGTAACTTTCAGTGAGCACCACTTTTACATCCTAGTGGACCTCCTCATAAGAATTAAATCAAAGTCATGTATGTGTGATGCACATGTAACTGCAATGGAAACAGCTGGGACAGTTCCTTGTACCTTTTTTTCCTTTATAAACAATTAAAAGTTTCAAAATTAATGAAGGTAGCAGACCAACTGTTCATGTTGGTTTGTGAATATCATATTATATTAGGTTGCTGCAAGGCTTTTCCAGAATATGAAACAGACATGTCTAGAGCAACAGGAATGGAAAATAAGAAGCCAACTATGTCTTGGACAAGGTCTAAGCAAGCCATGGATACAGAGCTGTTGGGCCTACATCTGCCAGAACTAACTAGAAAAATGCAGAGCCATGAAGAACTAAATCAAACTTACCAGAGTACATACAAGCCATCCCACTTTTAATTAGGATAGAGTAGGCAGTTTACTATCTATCTGTTAAGCTGCGCTCTTCTTCACGATACTAAAGGATTGCTGTCGAGGAGGTGAGTCACTTTTGGTGATGTGGAATGTTTGCAGTCAGAAGTGCAAAGTTAGTAAAATAAACAAAATCTACATCAACTTAACTGCCAAAAATTGTCATGAGCATGAATGATAATTATAAATTTTGCTGGGAAAATAGAATCTAGATGAGATTTAATTGAATTTGGTATTTTTGGCCAGAATATACACATCTACAATAATTTGCATTTGTTAGATTTTCAAGTAGCAATTAAATAAATAAATAAAATATCAGCTTGATTTATTCAGTGATCTGAACCTAGAAGTACTTAGAATCTGTTTCAATTTTGCATTTACATATATGCACTAAAATAGTAATATAATTGGGGTACTGACCAGAAATTACACTTAGAAATCATGGGTATAATTCCTGGAACTTCATTTTATGAAAACAGAATTTATTTTTTTTCTTTTTTTAAATACTCATACATCAGTGTTCCTGCCCATGAATGTAGCTCTTTAATATACACACTTGTTATAGCTTATTGGGCAGCCACGGTGGTGCAGCGGTTAGCATTGCTGCCTCACAGCAAGAGGTTCTCCAGTTCGATCCTTGGCTGGGATGCCTTCTGTGCTGAGTCTGCATGTCCTCCCTCTGGTTGTGTGGGTTTCCTCCGGGTGCTACGGTTTCCTACCACATCCCAAAGACATGCTGCAGGTGGATTGGACACTCTAAATTGACCCTAGGTCTGAGTGTGTGCGTGTGTGTGCCTTCTGTGGAAGGTTGGGCATCGGGCTGGCAACTCAACACTGCAAAACTCCACTGCCAATCATGAGCGGACAGATGATCCTCTGTGGCGACCCCTAACTGGGAAAAGCTGAAAGAAGAAGAAGACTTTATCCACTGTAATCCAATTTCTGTGAAGTTCCTGTTTGCAGAAAATTTTGCTGAGGCATAGGTGCATTAACAACTGCTTTGTGGTGGAGACTCGTAATTTTTAAATGTAGGTGTACAATGCTGCTCCCCTCTTTCAAGCCTAAATATTTACTTCCTGATAAAGGAATCCAAGGTAGATGGATAAACTGTTGAATAAACTCAATTATGAACAGCAAACATTATAAGTTACAGCTTTTTTCTGCTATATAGATTACATTGAAAAGGAATAGACACTGAAAGAGAGAGTGTGAGTGATAGAAAAAACCTGACAGGTAAATTCAATATGGTCTGCAGAGTGGATGCTGAAATATTATCTCAGATATAAAAATTTAGCCAAAGTAAATTCCCATTGAAGTAAGGCAGGATAACATTGATCTTGGTCACCATGCTGGGGGTTTTGTAGCTGAAAAGATAAGGCTCTAAAAGAAAAAATAAAACCTATCTGTCCAGAGGTTCTTTTTGGTCCAGTGGCAGCGACATCAACAAGGTTTAATGTATGTCTTCGGTTTGAGTCCTTAATGAAAGCTAATATTATCCTTTCATTTCTGTGATTCTAACAGCGCCTAAGCAGAGGGCTTTTTCTGTATATTTCTGTGTGTGCTTATAATATCACTTGTAGGTTGAGAATGTTACTGCATTAATAATTTTTAACTTGCAGTCACATGTCCTTTTCTAAGGAGGCTTTCTTGGATAATATATTTTTTTTCAGTCTGAATTCCTTCAAAGCATTTCCTTCCACCTGTAACGCTAGACCAGTAGGTCATTCCATGCTACACCTCTAAGATCATGGTTACTTCTCATTGCTGACCTCTCTGCTGCTGTCTGAAATCCATGCACTTGGATTTCTGTCTCTGACTTTGTGTTGCCTGACTCCTGATGCTTAATTCACAATTCAGCATAGTACTCATGCCAAGACAAGGTAGCTGTCAGCTTGTATTAGCAAGCATGCAGAGCCAGTCCCAACAGTTGTCACTTTGTATTCATCTCACTTGTGACAGGCAGTTGCTTTCTTTCCTTACTGAAATCCTAACCCATTGAAACAAAATACTTAAGAGAGGGGGGGATTTTGAAAAAAAAAAAAAGAGTATGACATTTTAAATTGAAAATACTGGCTTTTGGCTTTTGTTTCCATTATGATAAGTCCATGTGTCACAAATGTTTTTTCAGTCATGGTGATATCAGATCAGTCATCATTACCAATGTCTCCAGAATAAAATTGCTTGTCTCTTTTTTACTGAGTGCAAATTTCTATGATTGTAGGTATAAGAAGGTCAAATCTCTTTCTCACTCAGTAAGGGATGGAGGTATGGGAAATGCGGGGTACCCAGCATAGCGGTCTGTGCACCTTGCAGTTCAACAGAGGGATTTGCCCTTTGAAAAGAAGGCATGGCTGGAAAAGGGCACACAACATAGTAGCTGGAGCGCCCTGCAGTATAAGGGTGAATGTAGCCCCTGTGGTTACTTTGTATAGCAAGAACATATTGTGCATATACATAAAGTGAAGGCTCAAATTTGTGAGAAGATGAGTTTTTTTTAATTTATTTTAAGTGAAGCTGTGAATATGCAAATGCTTGCTATTCTAAAATCTGAGATTATATGAAAAATTAATTTGTGCATTTGTGAATACTGAACATTTACACTGTACTATTAGTTATGTTTACATGACTAGTATCACATTCTCTTTTGTTTGATTGCTTTGCAGTTTTATTCTGTTTTATTGTTTTTCACTTTACTGATTCCCATAGTAAAGATTTCAGCATTTAATTTTTTTTCAGTTTCAGGTTTTATTACTTATGTGATATGATGTCATGTAGAATATTTGCCCATAGGTAATTACTTACATTTAATATACTTTTCATTGTAGCAATTGTCTTGGAAAGCATGTCATGGTACAACATTTGGTAGTCTGCATTAATCCTTTTGAGTGCCTGCTCATAGCATAGATACATTCTTGAGACTTGTCTTTAATATTTCCCAAACAACAGGGATACTGGGTCCCAAATTCAGACAGGCCTCTGCCATATCACTTTGTATGAAGCAATGCCCCAAATCACTCTAGGTCCACTGAGCTGTTACAGAAATCCTGGACTGCACAACCAAGTTCTAGTTCTTTGAGTTCTAATAAATGAAGAATTGATTTTTAAAAAGGCTGTAATAATCTTGCTGTTGTATGCAATAGTTTTCAAAAATATGGAAGAGGGTCCGTTTACAGTTTTGGTCTTCCTAGGGTTTAAGAAGCATTTGAAACAGTAGATCAAAAATTGTTCTGTAAACTATTACTGCTAGGATTTGTTGAAAGCTCACTCACCTTGTTCAAAAACTATCACAGAAAATCAGGCCTGCCAAATTGCCATAGGACCCAATACCTCTTAAACTGACACCAACAAAGTAAATGTTCTTCAAAAATTTTACTTTGTCCTGTATTCTTTTTTCTGTCTCCCCCTTCCATGCATCATTCTGATCAGCTGTCCCACATGTCTTTATCCATCACAAGGTCTACCTGCTCCTTCTTCCTCCCCCAAACTTCTTTGAGTGAGCTGAGGCCAGCATGGATCTTAAGGGTGTCATGAGGGGCAGTGTAGGCAACTGTTTGCTGAGTGGGGGTTACCTACTGTTATTTAACCTCAAATCCCTGTATTTGTTGGCACATTTGAAGGCTGCTTCCTTCACCATGCCTCTCCTCAGGTAGTGTTTCTGCCCATCCCCTCCCACCAGCACTTCAGATGCCTGAGTCCCTAATCAAACCCAAGCCATAGCATAGTTAGGGCTTTATCCCTTTTTGCCACGGTACTAGCTTTGTCTTGTATTATTTTTCTCTTTTCATTAGTATCTTTGTTCTTACTGAACTGCAGTCACAGCTTATTATTTGCTGCTGATGATACTTTACTGCTTAAATCTAGTAAAACTGCAGAGTAGTCAAAAATGCCCTTTAAAAAATGCTTCCATAGTATGCATCTGTTGCAAAAAAAAAATTACTCTTATTACTCCAGGACAGTCTATATTATTATAGGGACCCAGTTGTATCTCTGCTTTCTTTTCACTGCAGCACAGAATCAAGTATTGACAAAGTTCTAAGACACCTTAAAATCTAATATGAAGGCTTTATATCGCTTATATTTTAAGTGAAAAAACCCTGGGAGTCAACTTTATAACTCTCAGACTCAAACAAATCTGACAGTTAATTGCATTAAACGTTTATGTAACAAAGCAGTGCTCTGAACAACAGTCAATAAAATGGACTCCTTTATCTCACTAGCACATCATAATGACTGTCACTGTTTTTGGCTGGAAGCCCAACAACTGGCTTCTGGTAGCTGCATATGTTGCACTTTTACTGGCCAGCCTAATTTTCAAAGTATTATTTATGGGAATATTGGCCTGCTGTAGAAAGGAAACTGACAAACCAAATACACTACTACCCCTTTGATCTTTTTTTTTCATAGACTGTTCTTTAAACTAGCAGCTTAGAAATGGCTTTAAGAAATGAGCAGGATGAGTGTAACCTTTTTACTTGTATTTGTGTGAAGCCACCAATGTTGCTGCTTTAGAGAACTGCGTACTTAGTACCAAGAAATATGCAAGAAGCCGTATTATGCACTGCTCAATTGCTACTTGAAAGTATGTGATTTTGTATGTATCTGGGCAACAATCTGACCTTGTTTACATACACCTTTTAACTTGTTTACTATAACATTTATTATATTGTATGACATCATACATCCTTTCATGGCATAGCTGATAGAGGTGTTGCTTAAATACAATGTCAAATGGAATACGGTTTTGATGATGTATATATTTTTTTATTTACCATTGAAGCTCAAGCTGTATTCTATTTTGTAATCTGTTTATTGTTGTATTGTGTCCTTGGGCAAGGTCATGACTGAAGAAGTGTTATTCCAGTTTGCTTAGACAATTAACAAAAAATAACCTTTCTGTACAAATAACTTGCCACCTTATGCAATACAACATATCTAACAAATTTGAGCATGTCTTCTATAGGTCACAGCTTTAACTTAACCTAATTAAGGTTGCAGACAGCTTCACCCTTTATACCAACAAGGAATAAGATGCAGCTATTAAAGCCCCTCCTGCTAATTCTTCTGCATGCTAACCCTAACCCTGGCCTTGACCTCAACCCTACAACCTACCTACCTTAATAAACCCTTTTCATAAGACTACCGTTATTCAGGCAAAAGAGGTCTGGATTTAATGGCTGGGTTTTTGATTATGGACTTCAAAAATAAAGTGTTTACTTACTTTTGCAATCAATTGTGTTTGGTGCTTCTGAATTTTGATCAATCATTTTATAATAGTGTGTGTGTATGTATAAACACACACGAGTTTATAATGCATTTGATCGAAACACAAAATGTCAAACAAACTCATTGATGATTACCATTAATTACTACTAAAATCGCAAACTCGAAGAAAGAGGAAAAGTCCTGGAATTTTGTAAAAGTCAATCTAATGAACTTCAGCTTTATATAATTTGACTAACTATACCACCACCAAAAAAACCCTAGCATTTCAGCATGCAGTAAAATGCGTACAGTGATATACCACGTAACACTCATATACACACACACACACACACATATATATATATATATATATATATATATGGATCTGCTGAAGTTATGCTAAACTTCAGTAGATCTGCACTAAAAACATTGAATGCAAAAGGTCAGAAAAAAAAGATGAACACCCTAACACCCATGCTCCAAGGAACAACTTCAGTCCATGCAAAAGAAATCTACTGTTTTTTCTTTCAGTGGGACAAGTCCCCTGCAATCCCACCCTAATCACAATTAAAAGAGCTCACAAAATAATCTGAAGTATGTAAAATTGCCTGTGAGATAGAGAGACAGAGAGTGAGTAATAAGTAAAATGACTCATGAGAGTCTGATACTTTTAAGGCTATCAGAAAAGAAGTGTGGCAATGTGGACATTGCAGCACATTTAGTTATATTACTAAGACTGATGTTTTTTATGCATTTTGAAAATTCTAGATGTTATTTAATGCTGAAGATAAACAGAAAATTAAAAATGTAATTTGTGTTGCAATCTTTGAGAGTCAGTGTTACTGTCTGGGTGAAACTGTACAAACATTACATAACAGAGTTAGAGTTAGGAAACATATTAATGTTATGAAGCATGATGACAATTACATTTTAGCCAAGCATAGCAGATTATTTGAAAAGAACAAAATAATTTGTTTCTATTACAAAAATTAAATGGAAGGAGATGGTGTGGTGACTTTGCAAGTTTGCTTCTGCAAGTAGAATGTATATGTATTTATAATTTGTTAAACTGCACACTTAATAGAGCTGTAATCTCGAATATTACATACAACACAGAAGTACACAATTTTGGAGAGAGTTTGGCAACTGAGAAACAGAAATGTGTATGCTAGTAAAATTCTAGAGTGGGTTTTTTCGTAATGGACCATGCATGCAGTGCCAATGAAAATGTTTACAATCTGACCCTTTCAAATGCAACTCTAAGGTTCTTGTTTTTATTTATTCAAGGATTATTCATGAAGATGGTTTCTCTGGGGAAGATGTGAAGCAATACAAGCCTGTGGTTTACAGCAATACTATTCAGTCACTTGCAGCCATTATCCGTGCCATGGATACACTGGGTGTAGAGTACGGAGACAAAGAAAGAAGGGTAGGGGACCTCTTCAGAGGCTTGGCTTTTGAAAGTCCTGTGGTGCATGTCTTTTTTGCTTTGATGGAAACTGCAGTATTTTGCAAAGTTATGTTATGTTGCAGTCTGCCTTGTAGTGCATTTTTCATTGAAATGCTGTGCTGTTTTGATTTATGTTTAAGAACAGTGAGATCAGAAGAAATCATACAAGTTTTGTCCGAAATGGAATTATATTTCACCTCATGGGAAAAGTATATTACTGTTTTCATACCTTTGCATTTAAAAATGCTTCTGGTACAGATAATTTTAGATGATATGGAATGACCTATATGGATTACCTCAAGAATAAATGTAGGTTTATTGCATTACCTAGCTAAAATAATTATTCTCTACAATTTTTAATTCATTGCATGTGCCAGTCATGCAGAAGTATTTTGCCACATTTGTAGTAATCTTGAACCATCTATATAAACTAAAATATGACGGCACAGGAAGTATATTACCAGTCATATTCTCATTTTCCTGAAATGATAAAATAATGACGGCATCCTGTTGCTTGAATAAGGGCTTGTGTATGCCGCTATTGTTTTTATTGGCAGTAAAATCAGTTATTTTGCAAGCAGCTGACAAACCTGGAAACTTGTTTTAAAGGATAAACATCGATGATGATTATTTCTATTTTTGACAGTGCAGTCATACTGTACAGAACAAAAACAACAAATGTTTGTAGCCAATGACTATACTAGGAAAGTCAATGAAGAGCATCTAGCACTTTGTAACGTACGATCCATGCATTTAAAATAGATGTGATAGACGGCTGCATTAGTGTACTTTAAGGGCCCATGGTAAAAGTATGCATGGATAACTATAGAAAGAGAATGTGTGGATGATAACTTCCAGTGGTGTTGCTGACACCTCTAATAAAAAAACATGAATGTGTGAAATGATAAACCATTTCTGCATATTGGGCACATACTTGCTTGACTACAGATTTCCATTTTGTTTCCTTAATTTCATAATTTATTTTTCACCTGAAGAAATATGAATGGTAAGATTTGTTTAGTTTAGCCTGCTACCTAACATCCATAGGGTTATTGGCAGTCATATAAAGAGTAATGATATAAGAACTAGACAGTACACACTGAAAAATGTTATAATGAGCAACATATATGCAGGGAAGATGGATGACTGCACTGATGAGTGCAATACTATCTGATTATACATTGTTGAAGTAATGTATGGCACTCCTCTGAGACAAGCTTGCACACAGATGGTGTTGTGTTTGTGAGTCTCATACAGTGTCTGTGTCTCATTTGCATGTGTATTATGTACATTTTTATTTTATGTTGATATTTGTTGACTGGGTATGTCTGACTGAGCCAAAGGCCCAGGGAGAAAAGCTCCAAACAGCTCACATTATCATACAAACAATACTAGTATGTGAAAAGTTTCAAGTACATGCAAAATCTAATACAGAAGTAGCTGTATATACAACTAAAGATACAAAAATTAATAGTATGTACAAAATGCTTCTAATACAAGCAGAAATGTAATACAGAAGTGGGTATATACACAGCAATACAAAATAAACTGTGTCAGCTGTCAGTGAGGTAAATGCTAAAGACATGCGTCTGGAGCATCTCTCCTTGGGCCTCCACTGAAAACAGGTTCTGTGGAACCTAGTCAGACTTTTCCGGTCAACAAATGTTAAATAAAAATAAATAAATAAAAAAGACAATGATAGTAAACATAATTAAGTATGATGATCAAGTATTATAGGCTTGGGGAGTTCAGAGTCAGAAATAGTACAAAGGGTAAGTGGAATAAAAGTCAGAGTCTATGACAGGAAGAGTTAGGTTGGGCTTTGGCAAGAGCGCATCCAAGAATTCCTTAAAGTTTCTTTTACGGCATTCTTGAATTCTTGAGTATTGGATATAGTTCTGGTACTCAGTGAAAGTTTATTCCAAGCTAAGGCAATTGAGTAGCTGTATATTTGTTGGCCAATTGTTTTTTTTTTTGGTTTATAGATTTCTAAGAGGAACTGGTCTAAGCTTCTATGTAAGACTGCATACATGTTTTTACTATGTTATGTTTTCTATGAATCTTGTAGGACTTTGATGCAGTCTTTTATTGTTTGGCATTCAGCACAAAGGATTAAGGAGCTGTTTCCTCTGGTGCAGTGGTCCAGGGATTGATTCCCACAGCCTCTGTTACCTATCTGTGTGACTTAGCAAGCCAGTTAACCAGACAGTGTTTCTGGGATAAGTCTGAAAAAGGTCCATGGATATCAGTGCTCTGACCCAATTAACAAACAATACAATAAATAAATAAATGGTGCACCAACCCTACACAGTGTTTATGAATAGTACCCTTAAAGTAATGACACCTCAAGCTGGATTCTGTACTTTGTTCCAAACTGTTTTGACTGACATAGCGTGTAAATGTTTGGCTAAATTTATTTCTTTTTCTGAATGAAGAGATTTTCCCATTCAGTGTTTGGATAATTTAAGTCTCCCATAATTATATATTTTTTTGATTTTTAAGTACTGAACTTTTATCTGAAAAATCCTCCTGCTCTAAAGCAGACACTGACAGGGTATGGTAGGTTCTGATAGTATTATACTTCATATCAAATATATTTATTATTGCCTGAGGTCTTGTTTCCTTTGATTCTGTGTTTTAAGCAGTCTTTTAAAATATTGAGATATGGTCATATATTAGATCTACAGCACTGAAAATGATGTGTACATTTGGCAGAGTAATATCAATGTTGGACCTTTAAACTAAGTTTTACATATCATTTCAATGACAACATCATCCACAGCAAGAGGCTTCTTAATCACCCATTTAATCCTCGGACTTCCAGCACTAGGTTAAGCTCCCTGTACCTCATACATCTTATCTTTTGTACATATCAGATTGTTTTTCAGAATATGTAGAGGTTTTAAAAAAGATTCCATGGAACTGGAATATTTGTTGTTCGGTATTATACCCCAAGAGTAATAAGTAAAGTACACTGGGTATGGAGGATTACAGCAGGTTTCATGCTTCACCCTAAGCCAACAGTTGCATTCTAGATGCCTTGGTTGTGACATAACCATCTTAGCCATTGTTTGTATATTAGAATTATTCGAGGTGGGGGGGGGGTATTCTACCTTGTGGTGAATACCCACATCTGACTTTGTTGCCTGTAGTCCTGTATTTATTTCTTTGTTTGACTTTGTTTACCACATAATGACCAACTATGCAAACAGCCTCAGTCACACAAAATACTAATGCAGTATTCATTAACATAAGAGAAACATACAGTATTTATTAATGTGAGTGGTGCTTGCATAGAATCAATGTATGATCAGTTTATACACATATTTTCATAGAGAGAGAGAGAATAGGGTGAAGGTAGGATACTGATAAATAACAAAAGCAAGTTGATAAGAGGAATAGAAGAGGAGAAAAAGGAAAAGGTAGAAGTAAAATAGGATATGATCTTTTCGGCGGACAGTATGATATGAGAAAGTACCTGAAGGACATACTTTCAAAGTTAGTGGGTTAGGTGACATGATCACCAGTCAGACATTTGCATTCTGGTTGTTTTAGTGGATAGTGCTCAAGCTGAGATCTGATGATTGAGTGGTCTGAGACTTCATCTAAGTCCTGACGTAGTGACTGGGCATTATTTTGGGGCAAGAACTGAGAAGCTGTGGCTGGAGGAATGTAAATTGCTAGAATGGGTTTGTAGAGATCTGCCACTTTTGGCTTGCTATCTGAAGATTGAAGTTATAGCAATGAGTTTCTTTGCAAGAGAGGACATGGTGTTCTGCTGGAATAATCTGAAAAGTAGGGAGCCATGGAAAAGATTTGCTCTGCATTAAACTAGTAACCATTTAGCTTTGGTTAAATTGAGACAATGCTGTTCATTTCAAGGGAGTTTGAGATGCCTTCTTTGTAACCTCCATTTGGACTAAACAGGTAATCGGAGAATGAAGGAAGGAGTGAAAGAATGAAAAGTCTGATTTCCAGAAAAGTATTTTAATGGTAGAGAATGACAGCCTCTATTTAAAGTTACTATATCATACCCCTTCTTTTCGCTTTTTGAATATGCAGAAAAGCAATGTATAGCATAATGGCATGTGTATATGAGTCACCTTTACAGTGTAATTCAAGGAAATGATTATTATTTTTAAATGAAAGATTACAGAGCAGTTGAACATAGTTAATTATAGTGTGGTTGATGGAAAATATCAGTGTACTGAACTTATTAATGAATGAAGAGTCCCTTCTCCCTCCCCACTTGCAACACCTTTTTTATAACCATAAAGAAAGAATGAGTTTGGATATTCTGCAAAATTTGTAAAACAGAAAAGCTGATATTTCTGTAGGCAGAGATAATATTTTCAACTTTAAGCATCTTTCACTGTCCCAAAGGTCTAATAAGGTAGCTGTCTAGCCCTCTGTCTCATAATCACTACATCCTTCTAAGAATCAGGACTTTAGGGACTGTTACATAAGAACAATGGAAACATATTAAGACTGGACATGTGTTTAATTAGCACAGTCTATAAATCAATTAAAAGTGACTCAGCAGGAATCTTGATTAACTTAATATGCTTATTCATGAAGTTTTGTAACAGTCATGCTATTAAATGAAAAAGCATGCATATGTATCAAAGAGGTCTTCACATCATTATGACGCCTTAAAAGATCTAGTTGATCTAAAGAACTGTAATACCTTAAAGAATCCTGATACCTTCACATTGTCATACAGAGTACACATTCACTCAGAGTGCGTATATATATATATATATATATATATATATATATATATATATATATATGTGTGTGTGTGTGTGTGTACAGTGAAGTATAACAGTTCAGAAATGTTATGATTACTTTTAATATTCCTAGAGATTTTCATTGTGGTTGAGTTGCGGTGAAGAAGCTTCTAGGTTTTAATCAGTAGAAACCTCCTTATTCTGCTAATATTCTATGCATTTTGTATGTACATTGTGGACTCTGTCTTTAAACAAACTGCATGGTCATAGATTTTTTTTTTTATGTAGTGCCATTGTACTAATTTACAATTCTAAAATGCAGCATTCTGAGTCTGAAAGTTTAACATATTTGGAAGGTAATTATTCCTACTCCTGAGCTATGACTTGAATGACTATAATGATGTTTAGGGGTTGACCCCAAAAGAGAAAGGCTGTTAAATTTGGGTTTTGACTCCATTCACAGCTTCATTCTCAGAATTTGACATTCCATATTCTGAGGTACAAACCTTCACTTTGTCGTGATACTAAACTGTATACTGGTAACATTTTTAATTAGGTGTAACTAACAGTCTGCCCTTTATTTCCTGTCACTGCAATGGCATTGTGTTTTGATTTCATGAAGTATTCCTCTACTTTGAAACCTACTTTCTTCTCTGAACGACAAAAGTGTGCCATCACATTATCCGTAATCTACTCCATTTTTGTTTTCATATCACCCTCTTGCATATCTATAGACCTACGTCATAAGAATATCTGGTTAATACTCATTGTATATACAGGAAGCATAGTGGGAGTGTTTTCTTTGTTCTCTGTTACAAAAACTACAAAGCTGATTGTTTTAGGAGAAATGTGCTTGCGTAACAGGCTACCTATAAATACAAACACAATCAATGCATTATACTAAAGTAATATGACAGTTCCATAGTGCGACTCTTTCAAGCTTTTAACAACTAGTAACGTGATGTAATTCGATGTAGTGAATCACTGTGCATTTTGGGTGATAATGGAGAATATTGGACTGCGCACAAGTGAAAATCCAGAATACCTGTCACTAAATATGATAAAAGTAAAATGGTTTTCATTATTGCTGGGCATATCTCTCACCTGTTTGTGGCATTAATTAGAAAAATTCTTAACACTGAATGTGTAACATAGCCTTCAGATGTGAAACAGTGAGGCACGTGGACTTTTTAAGACTCAAAATTCCTCATAATGAGGTACACTTGAGAGGTATGATTAACAATAATGGTTTTTCTACCCACTATTTTTAGCTTTGCCCATGCTTATTGAGCAAAAAAGTTGAGAGCTGTGGTCAAAATGATGTTGCAGCTCCTAGATGTTACTCAATTGCCCTGACGTTCTGAAAGCTACTCAAAAACAATGGTGTGGTCCAGTGTTCTCCATTGCACCTATCTTTGTAACAACTAAACACAAAACAATGTTGTATTACACTGTCTGTCTCATTGAAAGCCTTTATTCAATGCCAGTTTGCTGTTGCGGTATGTGGACCTCTTCTGCCCAAATATCACTCATGTGCTAACTTTAACATATCTCTGTTCTTACCCTTAGCTCCATCCCAGCCCTGCATGTTACCTTCCAAAAAAGCTTTTCTCCTAATAATATCACTACTACACTAGACAAAAGAACACACATACTATGCATAGCCAATGCCCACAGCACTCAAACTCTCCCCTTGCCAGGTGTATTTACAGCAAGTGCAGGTTAAGCTACCTACAGGTAAATACATCATAGGATACTCACAGTAAGTGCATCCTAGGCTCTAACCCTAACCTGCACAAACTCACATCCATACTCCGACTCCCAACACTGACCCAATTAACTCTGTCGATAAAACGAGCTGTTGATAAAATAACACCACAGTTTACTTTGTCTGTAAAATGAACTGTCAACAAAAGAACTTCATACACACGCACGCAGACATATTTGAAATTAGTATGCTTATTTTCAACTATTTACAGTTCTTATCTTTGACTTTAATTTTCCAGATAATTACTTTGCAGATCTTCTGCGGTGAATTCAGAAGCCACGTATTTGATCTGTCTCGAATTTTATCCTTTTTACACTGTTGTTCAAGGTACTTGTTGGATATCCTTATGCCATACATAAGGATACATGGTTTGCCTACCAGCATGATTCATCATTAATATCTCCAAAACTGCATTAGTCAATAACACACACATTTTCATTAAAAACAGAAACCTAACACAAAAAAAACCCTATGTTTTTGCTGAGTGAGAAGCCATCCCCTTATGCCCCGCATTCCATTCACTTAAATGTGATAACTTCACAGTATCTCTATGAAGAAAGGCAAACACTACCTTCATTAAAGGTCTGACCTACTTCCCTGTTATAGACTGCAAGACAGTTTAGCAGCAATTCAACAAACCCTAAAAAATTCAAATTACCAAAAAAAAAAAAAAAAAAATCAGCAGTGTGCTCTTATATTGTTGCATACGTTGAACGATAGTTTAAAAAAAAACAATAATATTTGGACTGTCATTTGATTTAATTGACATTCTACAGAAAACCATTGTTTATTTTATTTATGTTATATATGTAACAGAGGTAGGACAAGACAAAGGTCCACTTAAACAATATACACCCAGTGAAAATACATATAGTGTAGAAATATTCAGGAATTTACAGACTAGGCATTCAGAAGTTTGTATGGTAAAATATAAATTCACAGAGGGGACATACCATTTATCAAAAAGAAGCAGAAAAATGAGATCATAAACAGTGAGTCTATATGGCATCAACTGTTGAAGATAATAGTGCTTAATGTACGTGCATCAGAAAACACAGCAGTATTTATTATAAACATTAAAAACAGGATAAGCCTTTACCAGGCTGCATTTAACAATATCAGCAACCTGTAAGTCAACATCCCTTAAGTAATTGCAGTCATATTGTTTATTCATAAATTCTTTGAGTTTGTTCTTAAAATCGGTTAAGTCGTTTGACATCCTGATATTGTTTGGTAGGTTTTTCTAAAATGTTGGTGCAGTTTTGCAGAAGGCTTTCTTAGTTATATTTAGTTTAAATGGGACCTTAGGTAGTAGAAGCATCATGGAAGTTCTGATTCTGTATGTAAATTCTCTATTAAAAAAGTTTATTTCTCATAGCCAGCCATTAATTTTAATTAAAACATTTGTAACTAAAAATTACTGAGCAGCAGCTTTGCCCTGGCTGTGACTGGGAGCCATTTATCTTTCTTCATTGTAGTACATTGATGTCCTGCATTTGAGAGATTAATGAATCACAATATTTTATTTCTTGTAGTCTGTAATAGGGAAGTGTTTCCTGATGACATCATTCTAGGTAGGGGTAGCCTGTACTCTGTCTTTGGTATGAGAATATTAATGAATGTAAATCTAGCTTCGGGAATGAGAAGATTAGAGAGAGGTGCTTTTAGCAGACCTAAACCTTTTTGATCTTCTTTTTATTTTAATTTATAAGAGTGCTGGATCTAAGAGAATCCCAAGATAGGTTTGTGTAGTAGTTCAGGGTAGAGTTTTGTGTCATATCTGAAATTGTAATGGGTGGAGTACCTTTTAGCTTCCAAGTTATGCTAAATAATAGTGTTTATAGTTAGTTTTAGATAAGTGATTTGTGGACGATGTTTTTTTGATCTGGACGCATAATGCATATGAGTTTAGTAGCTTTATAGTCTATTTGGATAGCAGCACTACCTTTCTTAAATTTAAATTTACCTTTTCTGCCACTGAGGTTTGCTTTCTGGATTTGAAATTAGTTAAGCCAAATGGGAATATCAGTACATCTATATATAAGAAGGACGTCCAATCGATAGGTATACACATCGACGTAGTATGCATGCCCCCCATACATTTTTGAGGTATAGCTAGAAGTCAGTTGCTTACAGTAAGTAAACTGAATACCAGTGATGAGATATGCATTGTACAGATGGGTGAAATGTTCAAAGAATTTAAAGAAATAGGTTATGATGGTGAATTCTAGGAAGGGAAAAGTTGGAAGTTCTGAGAGATAGGAGCCAGACCTTATTTTGGAGGAGAGAGTATGTATTCTAATGTTTCAGCACAGAGAAGAGAATAAAATTACTTAAGGTATACTACAACTTACAGTAGGAGGACAAATAGAGTGAAAAACATTATATCAAAATATTGGGACATTCTTGAGAGTATGCCAGAGCTTAAAGCCATTATTGGCTCAAAACATAGCTTTGCATACAGGAATTGTCCTAACCTTAGGAAGCATTTATGTTATAAAGATTTTTCTTATAACATAACTAAAATTAATCCTAAAATGAGTAATTCCAGACTTTTCCATGTTACAATTGTGTGAGTTGTAAATATATTACAACTAATTATAGCTTTATACACCCACAAATGAATAAGAAATTTAGCTTCAGCTGTTGTGCTACAGGTAGTACCATAAATATTGTTTACTTAGCTATGTGCACTGTTTTATGTAGGCAAAAGCACACATAAGCTTAAAGATCGTATAATTGAACACACTTCTGAAATATGAACACGTGTTACAACCAGTGCTTTAACTAAACATATTTTAGAAAATGGGAGGCATCATGACTTTAAATTCAGGGTGATACAGATTGTTTCAAAGAGTATAAAAGGTAGAGACCTGAATAATAAATTAGAGATCTCTGAATATAATTGGATTACATGGCTGCTAGCTGACTCTGAACCAGGAATTAATGCAAAAGTTAGTATAAAACCTATACTGAAAAAGAAACAGGATATTTTATGCTATGGTTTATTACTATTTTATATGCAGTTTAAATGTGTTTTTCACATGCATTTCCCTGCATGTAATTTTAAAGGTTTTGTATAAATGTTTTTTATGTATGTTTTTAGTTTTCATTTCTGTTTATATGTACTTGTTTGCACATGTTTTGAATGCATTTATCTTTGCTTGTGATGAGTGTGCTAGTGCTTTAAGAATTTTCTTGGTTGTGTCATGTTTGTTTGTGTATTTCGGCTTTTCCCGGTTAGGGGTCGCCACAGCGGAACTCCGGTCCGCTAATGATTGCCAGTAGATTTTTATGTACTGGCTTGCCGGGCCTAACGCACAACCTTCAATGAAGGAAGGCCCATTCACACATGTCGCCACACAGAAGACGCTCTTAACTGAGAATCGAACGGTCAACATCTAACTATGAGGCGACAACGCTACCGCAGCACAAATGTGTCATGTGATCTTGTTAATTAACTATATATTGAAGTCATTCTGCTAAATGTAGTCTTTTGTTATCACACTGAAGAAGGGTAGCCATACTTGAAAGCTTTGTGAATATTGTAGAATATTAAAAGCTTCTACCTCATTGAACATTTACAGTGTCTGTATACATCTGTTGGTTATAGTTAGTTTTAGATAGCTATTTCTAGATAAGTTCAATGTACAATCATAGCTTATTGGAGATTTCATTAGTAAATCTTCCATACCTTGTAAATAACATATCATCTGCCTAAATAATGCAGTTAATGCTTGGTAGATTAAATGGCATGTCATTTGTAAATGATAAGAATAGCAGAGGACCCAACACTGATCCATAAGAGAAAATCAGTCATTTTTCGTGTTACTGGGCTTTGTGAATGACCTGAGATGTACCTCCCTGAACTACATGAAAAGAGATGTGATGGAACTCTCAGATTATGTGGCCCAAGCAGGTATGACCCTATCCTTGAGCAGTATTCTACCGTCACCCAGAATGATACCATAGTACGAGCAGAAAATGATTGACTTCATTGATTGGCTAAGTTTCTGGTGTCATTCTAAGGGGATCCAGTATCTGTCTGCTGGGATGACATGATTGACAGACCTTGATTCTTTGCCAGAGACGGCCTGCATCTGTCACCCCTGGGATTCTGGCTACTGGCTAAGGCTCTTGCCACCCCTATAGTACCTTTTTTAGACAGTGTTCGAAAGACCACAAGTCCACCATAACAGCTACAAACAAATGCAATCAGAGGGTCATGCTGCTCAATGCTAGAAGTCTAAATCTCAAAATGCACTCACTCAAAGGTCTCCTCAAAATGGAAAATGTCAGCATCTGTGCTGTAACAGAGACCTGGTTTAAAGAGGCAGAAAGCACCCCTGCACTCCCAGGCTACAACTCATTCCATACCTTTCAGCCCCAGAATATGGCCGGAAGCTCCAAAGTTGGTAGTGTCTCCATATTCATAAAAGGTATGCACACCTCTAGACTGGTAGCCCAGCATAATGCATCCAAGATACTTCAGGTACAACTAACACTGGGTTAGACAGTGATACAAGACATAGCCTTCTACAGAACCCCAACCATGTCCCTAGACTCTCACTCCATGTACCTGAGAGCCCTAGAATCTATCACGGTCCAACCCAATACTTCCATACTGGGTGACTTCAACTACCCTTCCATTAACTGGGAAAACTATTCAAGTACCAATGTAGAGGCCCAACATTTCCTGGAATACATCAATTCCAATGTCCTGGAACAGCTCATTCTGACCCCCACTAGAGGAAGCAACATCCTCGACCTTGTTATCACCAACATGGAAGACCATTGCTCCACACCTATAGTCAATTCCTCCTTGATTGAATCTGACCACAAACTGATCACCATGGAAATCTCCATCTCACCTACATCCCCTGCAAAGGTGACCACCCTAAAAAACTTCTCCAAAGCTGACTTTGGGCTCCTATAAACAGAGGTGGCTAACTTTTTGGCACCCATGGCAATGGAAAGTAGCTGCATGACTACCGAATCATACACCAATGCACTGTACAAACACGTACACAAATGCATGGATCTTGCCATACCAAATAGAACCAAGACACTCTCCTCCAAAAACAGGAAGCCAATCTGGTGGTCCACAGCCATCAATAAACTTTACAACAGAAGGAAGAAACCGTTGCAGAAAAAAATGAAGTCACAAGACTGGAAAACTCCCTTATCAGCTTCAACAAAAATTTGAGATCCCTTATCAAATCCTCTAAAGCCAGATATGAAGGCAGAATTGTGACTGACACCAAAAACAACCACAAAGCCTTCTATATTTATATCAAGAACCTCCAAGGCAATACCCAGATTTGCTCTAAGTTATTGCACAATGGTACCTCCTATACTGAGCCAGCAGATATAGCCAACATGCTGGCTGACAGATTCAGTGCCAACTTTACCCTCTCTCCCCCCAAAGGACCTATCCCAATACCAGAAGAAAGCCTGTTACCCAATATTTCTATGGCAAGGTAAAAGCTGCATTGTCCAAAGCCAAGAATACAGCGTCTATGGGACCTGATAATATCCTTGACTGTGTCCCACATGAGCTACAAAATGAACTGGCACCACACCTAACAAATGGTGAACTGCTACAGTCATCCCTCTCCATAAAGGGGGCGCGATTACAGACCCTGGGAACTATCGCCCATTAGCATGGCGAGTCTGGTATGCAAAGCTATAGAGCACATCATCATGGACCAGCTTAACAAAGATATAGGCAATCTCCAAATTCTTGACCCCACACAGTTTGGCTTTGTCAAGGGAAGATCCTGCCTGTTTAACCTGTTTGACTTCTTCGAGACAGTCACCAAGGCTGTGGATGAGGGTAAGGCAGTGCATACAGCCTACCTCAACCTGGCCAAGGCCTTTGATACCATTTCCCACTTGGATATCATTGATAAACTCACAAAACTAGCCATCAATCCTTATATCACTAGGTGGGTTGCAAATTGGCTCACAGACAGGACCCACAGAATGAATGTTGCGGATTCCAAGTCAGACTGTTGACCAGTCATGAGTGGAGTTCCACAGGGCTCAGTCCTGGGCCCTCTCCTGTTTGGCATCAACTTCTCAGAAGTCCACGCCAACACAGAGGAACTCTGACTGACCAAGTTCGGTGATGACTGCAAGCTAGGAGTCATTATCAACTCCCCAAGTGATGCAGACATCTTACAAAAGTGCCTTTCTGAGACCAATGACTGGTGTTGGAACCACGGACTTAAGCTTAATGCTCTCTTGAGATCAAGAAATATGGCAACTATCAGCAGACCTTAGATACTGTGATTGGGTTGAAAGTCATAAAATAATAATCTTTAACTGATTCCCTCCAATGTAGTTATTCAAGTTACTTCCTGAATGAAATGTGTCAAACTAGAGCACACGTCACAGAATTTGCATTATTTCATAAATGGTGCATGTTACAAAAAATAATACAAAAGTTGTTCATTAGACAATAGGTTATATGTTATTTTTACTATCATAATTCTGTCTGGTGATATTGCAGATTTATTAAACAAAACTCTTATTTTTACCTGTAGAAATTTATTAGTATTATGGTCGAACAAAGTGTTACATTTTTATAACCATGCAGATAGACGCAATATATTACTGAATTAATTGTCTGTTCAAGAGCTTTCTAGTGATATGTGATGAATGTGTTGCACATTTTTTGAGCTATTGCAAAATATTGAAAATTATATGTATGTCATATGTTCACAATACTTCAAAACAACAGTGTTAGCCTACAGAAATATGAATGTTAAATGCCAACTATGGGTTTCAAAACTATGTGCCATAATGCCATGCATAAGATGGTAACATTTGTTTGCCTGTAAGCCATATAGTTTTTACAGTATTAAATCTGATATCCTTCGGATGCGATGTTAAAATGTGGCCCATCTGCTTGAGGTGATAGTAACTCAGGTGGAAGCAAAGGATCCCATAGCACCTATCGAAAAGAGTGGGGGGTTGCTTTATCACATTAACATTTTCCCATCTTTCTTTCATTATTTACACATTCATTATATTCGCACTTTATAACATACTTTATACATCACAGTAAAACACTTTATATGTTTATTTTCCAAAATACATGTAAAACCCATTTTTTCCCTCCACTATTTCTACCATATCCATTTAATTATGTATCACATCACTTCCCTATAACCTTTTTCATTTTTATACAGCAATTCTTCACATCTTCTTTTCCATTAACACCAAATAGCAATAAATAAAATGTAACCAATTTTTCAGTTTCTTTTTCACTCCCAACTTTATATTTCTCATAGAGTACCATTTCCATATCAATGTTTTTAAATACTTTCCAGCCAAAAACATTTTTGAATAATGCCCAATAACCTATATTCTTCTTGCAGTCCAAAAAACAATGCTGTAATGTCAAGTATTACAGCTATTACACATACTTTGCTCTAATATTGTACATTTTATGTTATTACTTTTCACTGATAGTTTGTACAGTAATACATTTTCCAGAAAATCACTTGCTTCAAAAAAAAAAAAAAAAAATAATAAAATAAAATGACATAAAATAAAATCTTTCCTTCCTTTTCCTTATTGGTTTCTTGTATCCCCCCATTTTTCCTAAGGTTCAGTATAATAGTTCGCTTTTATTATTTTTTATACAATTCTTTCCTTTCCATCTCTACTTCATTTGTATACATTTTCATGTCTTTACTTTACATTTATATTCCTTTTCTTCCAAACCTTTTGTTTCTTTTTCTCCTTTCTTAATCTCACCCATCAGTGTACCTTTACATTTTTCAAATAAAATATTTCCTAATATTGTCTTTTTTCAGACACCTTTATAACTGTAATAATCGCATCAGTGTAGTGATAGATAAAATAAACAAATAATCAAGAAGAATATCATACTGACAGTCCACGGACATGAAACACAGCAAAAACTGCTAAAACCTTAAGAAATGTTTATTGTTAAACCATAAAAAATGTGAATTAAGCCCTTTCATCCTGTATGACATAGTAATTCTTCAGAATCCCCTTATTAGAACAATTCCATGCTTAAATAAGAAATAGCATTCCAATCAACAGTAATTGTGTCAAATCTTAAAGAGATATACCACTAAAATAATAATATATTAAACAAAATAAATATCCTTCCCCCATTGTACATTAAAAAGTATTTGAATGTTCCTATTAACAATAACATGTGTAAGAAACTAAAACAATTTCACAAAAATCTTTTAAAAAACATAGGATCTGAAATTTAAAAGTGGTTGAAGAGAGATGTTCTCATTAATACCCGGATATTTTTGTTCATGAAGTTTTAGCTGCATTTAACCTGTTTCTTCCAGTTTATTTTTCAAGTCACCTCCTCTGGGATTACCTTTAACCTGTTCTAAAATTCCAAATCTGAAACCTTTAAAATGTGGGCAATGTGTAGAATGTTTATATAAGGCATTGGTGTCATTTTGCCTATTGGTTTGGTAGATGTGTTCATAATTTTTTTTTTCTGAAACACTTTTTGGTTTTTCCCACATAAAATACCTGGCAGCTTAAACATATAGCAAGATATACATTTTTCGATTGTCAGTTCCCTGTAACAAAATGTACATGAGACCTTAAATCATTGTTTAATATTAAAGTATCAACCTCCAAAATAAAGGGGCATTGGGCACATGCCCCACATTTTAATGCCCCTTTCTTTTTGATATTAAATTATCCTTGACTTTCTGTTCTTTCAATTTGGCCTTTAAATTAGGGCCTGTTTTAAACACAAAGACCAGTCCTTCCCTACAGTGTAATAAAGCTAGGGGTTACCCTTAATAATATTCCAATTCATTTTAAAAATGCTTTTAATGTCTTGTGCATATGGCCCTTATTGGATTACTAAAGCACTCTCAAAATGACCACCAACCTGTTCCTTAACAATATTGGCTAGACCTACTCCAAATAAAGGTTTATATTTTATCCCTCACAAAGCTTCCACAAATCTACAAGTATCTTCAATCAAATTCATGGGATAACCACAGCCAAGGAAGATATCCCCTATAAAGGTTAGTTCACTAATTATGTCCTCAGATAGAGATGTCATCATAGCTGCTCTTATACATTGTCCTTTGAGGATACTTTTTTTTTGACTATAGGGGTGACAACTTGAAAAATCCAAGTATGTGTTACTGAAGGTTGGCTTCCTGTATAATCCAGACTTGAAACCATTAATAGTATGTTCAATAAAGGTGTCCAAGTAACTTATACCCTTCTTATTAAAATTATGCATAAATTTAAAAAAAAATGGATGAGCTGTTAAGGAAATTTACAAATTCTACAATATCATTCTCAGATCCTTGCCATAGAATAAATATTTTATCCCAAAACCTTATGCATAACGTGATGTATTTATAATAATTACTTTCAGACTCTGCTAAAACTAAATTAGCATAAATGGAGGCACAGGAAGCCCCCATTGCTACGCCTTTAGATTGCTTGTAATATTCCCCCTTGTAGTAAATGTAATTTAAATCAAGCACCGCCATTAATTCAACAATAATATTTACTTTATCATTTGTAAAGGTTGTATACTTGAATAAGCTGCTACTAAAATGTTCAAGACTTTCCTCTTTGGGTATTGATGTAAAAAACATTTAAATTCACAGTTTTTATGGTTTAACAATAAACCTTTTTAACTTTAATTTATTGTGGTTAAAAAATGATTGGATTTATTAACTCCAAGCCCCCTTTTCCTTTACATTATAAACTATTCCTCTTTTAATCAGATTCAGCCTTGTTCCCCACAGAAAATCAAAAAAGATACCCAATAACTCAGTTTCCATACAGCTTGGAATCATGTACACACCACCTAAATATGTTATATTTCCTAAAGTTATAGGCATTTCACATATATCTCTTTTTTCATAGGGACAACTGAAACACCCTCCACCAATCTGTCCACTTTAATACTTTTAGCACTTCTCTCCATTTGTTCTATTTCAACTTGTTCCTTTCCAAACTTAACTCTCAGAACATCAATTTCACTTCTGGTAAAATAAATTCCTGCCATTCCTTCTACATCTCTAAAACCTTTACTTTTTGACTTTTTAAATTGTAATCCTACTGTACCTAAAATTTGTTCTGTATATTGTCTTTTATCCAATATTTGTTCTTGGCTACAAAGACCAAATCATATGTGTTGGTTAACATTAATGATAACTTTATTCCTTAACATCCCATCTTGCATCATATAACCTTGATTCTGATGTTTGTATAGCTGCATTCTTTACCATCACAAACAGCCACATGCTCAGGGACTACATTGCTTTACCCCTCTTCCCTGTCTTATCTTTTTTCCTACCCATCCATTCCTCATCACAGACACATAATAAGCTTTATAAATTGTCTTAACTATCCTTATTTTTCTCATACCTTGTATTCTTTTAAAATGTTCAGTACTGATCCACGATCAGTACAAATGGCTTAGCCACATCACACACTGTTACTTTTCCTTTTTCTTCTCCATTATGTATACATTCAACCACTTCTTTAACCATCATTACCATTTAATTTATTCTTTTACCTTTAACTCCATAAACCCCTTTGTCCAATTCTTCTTTCAACATCTCCATCATTCTTTTCTGAATAATCTTCAAAAATATTTTATAGTCTGGAATTCCCAACTTAATTGTTTTCCAGTTTTTTTTTATTTCTTCCCTTCCTCCCTTTTTTCAATTACATTTTATAACACCCTTACAAATTTCTTCTTTTATACCTTTCTCCAGTCATTCAACATTTCTGGAAAAATATCCTTTTCATCATCTGACATTCCTTTAGAAAAAATTATACTCTAATCCAACTGGACATAGTTCGGATTTTTCTTTACCTTCCTTTATAGCACCCTCTAACTCTTTCCTCTCAATTTTTGTTTCTGTTTCATCTGCTGCCTCCTTTTTCATCTTCTTTCCTTTCCATATACCCCCTGTCGCATTCTTTTTCTCAGACATATTCTGTACATATCTTTCAGCTATATCCATATTTCCCTCTTGTTTATTAACTACCCTTTTTCATCCTTCATTACATTATTTTTCTCTCATTACATTTCAGTTTCTTAAGCAAAAATGAAGGAACTTCTTTTCTCCCTTTCAAATAATCATTTTGCTTAAATATCATGCTTTATATTTTTCTTTATTATATTTTTGTAATTTCTTTTCTTTTTCTTCAAGACTTCTCTCTGCCCCTTTCATTACTATTTTTATTTATTTGTTTGTTTGTTTTAAGGGTAGAGCACTAATCTCCATGGACCATTTCAGACTCGGCTCAGGAGCAGTGTCTGGTTAAATGATTTGCTTAGAGCCACACAGTGAGGCAGTAGAGGCAGAGGGAGTCAAACCATAGGAAACAGCTAGTTAACAGTTCTTTAATCCTCTAAACTAACTTGCTTATTATACATCATCTTTTCCTTCTTCTATTGCTCTGTCTCTAATTTTAAGTATTCTTTAAACTTTTCTTAATACGTCTCGAATTTTAAGTATTCTTTAAACTTTTCTTAATACATCATCCACCAGTTTGTCAAACTGTCATGATATGGCTTCATATGATCTTCCCACAGTTGCCCTTTTTCTTTAAGACATTCCATTCCTGCAATTTTCCTAGCAGCCTGCTTAACCCTTTTTCGTTCTTTTATTGAATTTTCATTCTGTCCTGTTGTTGCCTATACAGCCATGTGATCTGAAAACTTTGCTTAATTCCATCTTTTCTGCCTTTCATATCACCTGTAAACAAAACACAAGCAATCCATATTGTGTGTGACTCCTCTTAAAAGTATATTAACTCCCATTGCTAATTCTTAACCTACCATTATTTTCACCGTCCTTCAGCATTTACATCTTGTGTAATTTCCTCCTTCACCTTTCTTAAATTACAATGGTCTCCCACCACCATAATAGACATAATTACTTTTACATAATTTTGAATTTCATCAAGCTTTTTTTTCTTTGTTACATTTGTATATGCACACACTACTAGTATTCTATACATCTTCTGTCCATTTCTTACATCACAAATTAAAACTCTCCCTGCCACCACCACCAATACTGCAATACTTGAACATGTATCACTCACTATAGTCCCTAACATTTTTCACTTCCACATCATCTCAGATTCCACTCTTTTACTTTTATCTGTACTTCTTAGTTAAGTAAACAAATTACCTCTGCATCTGTTTTTCACACCATTCAAACACCATCATTCTTCTAATATCACTTTTCATTGTTTTCTACATTTGGTGATGCTGTATTTAAAGTAACCTTTAACCTTTTTTTACATTTTTTGCAGTTAATCTTGTGGCCTCCTTTTTCCTCCTCACCCTACCCCCAATAGAACCTTCTGTCTTTTTTCTAACTTGAAGCTCATACCTCCCTCTTCTTCTTCCTCTGTTTCCAATACTGCAAAATCTGTGTTCCATCTCTATTTGTGTTTCTTTTTTATTTATTATTTTGAGGACTTTATCTAGTGCATCTTTTTCAGCATTTTTATCTTGTTCTTTTTCAATCCACCCCACCCCCAAACCTATCCTTTCATCATTCATTTCCACCCTTTCTTGTGTTAAATCGTGTTCTTCCCCCTAATTTTCCTCACTTTCTATCTTCATTAATATGTGGACAATCAAATCATAAATGTTCCACACTTCTACATTTCCTGCAGTATGGCTTACAGTTTTTTTTCTGGACTGTCCAATCTCTTCACACTGTCCACACCTTCTTTTTCTACAATCTTGGATTAAGTGTGATTCATCCGCATATAAAAAATCCTTTGGCTACCCCAAGTACCCAACACTCCCTTTTTTGCCATTTTCTCATTTATTAATGTTGCAATGGTCACATGCTCCAACTTATTTTCTGTTTTTAAAGTTACACAAATCTCCCATCCCCCAGTCCATACTTTTCTGTCATCTACAACTTTTTAATATAATGCACATCCTGATATAAGTTTAGAAAAAAACATTTTTTAATTCATTCTCTTCTATCTTTTGAAATTCTAGCAGCAGTTTTCTTTTTAACTGTATATTTATATTTTGATAAATATAGTCATTCCAAGGAGATGTATTATGTCTCCTTTCATATCTATTTACAATTATTTTCTGCTAATGCAAACATCTCAAAAGTTATTTCATGGAAAGTTTCACTTCCTATATGTATTAATGCCCTAATGTCAGACAAGCTGCATCTTAAGGGCATAATGACATTGTATAAAACACAGTGCCTGTTCATTTGCTGTTCATACATTTTCACCTGCACAACAGACCTTTTCCTCCAGTCTGTCTCCCCTGCACATGGACATCCTTTTTCTTTCTGAAGTCATTTACTGGACTATACTACTGCTTCTACATAAGTCTTTACTCTGGAAACACTGATGTCAGCACCTGTTTCTGTTTACTGCTCTCTGAACAAATTCCTGAAGCCCAACACAGAATATCCCCTTAAAACTAGTTACTCCACTGGTCAGATATATCCCCTCAGTATCCAAACCATTATTTACAGCATCATTCTGTCTTTCTACTATCTCCTCAATGCCAAATAAGTTGTCCATTACCACACTCCACCTCATGGCATCTGATTTTTCTGGTTCTGCTTCTTTCATTATTTTTTGTAAAATAGTCACCCAGACCCTCTGACGCCATGATATTTACCTCAAAAACATCTTTTTCCTTCTGGATTACAGTTTCTGTTTTCTCTTTCTCCAGCTCATCTCCAATCACAGCCTCCATCTTAGAATCATTGATCGCTGTTAACAACTGCCTGTCTCATTCTCTGAAGATTAAGGGTTCTTAATTAATTATAACAACTTACATACACTATTTACATTATATACATTATCTACAATTGATTGTAACTTACATTACAAAATAATGCACACCATATATTCAATTATTTCCCTTCACCTTTTTTTCCACAATCAGAAATGTATCTTCTTCAAAATGTCAGACAAAACCCATTTCCCATTGCATTTTATTTCATTCAGTCTTTCATTCCAAATCACCCATAAAATATAAAACAACTTTCTATCAATTTTCTTCACTACTTTTTTCCTTTTGTTACTGTAATAGCCATATTCTGTCATATTCATATTTATATCATTTATAGTTTTGAAGTAATCCAGTATGTTAATTTCACATGATTTACTCCACAATTTCTTTACTGTTACACATTTAAAACATGCTCTGCCCTCTTGATTGTCATACAGTAGTTACTTATCCCCTCTTGTATCGTTTTATATGGTATATTTGCCTTAACAGACAATTTGCCTGCTGTTAATCTCCACATAAAATCTTTATAGTCATATATTTTTGCTCCATATAAACCTTGTTTTAATTGCAATTCTGTTTTCATTTTCAAAATATTGCCAAGGATAAATATAATAATATTCATTCATTATATTTAATTCCCACTCTTTTCTATTTTTTTTCATTTTCCATTTTCAAATTCCATAATAATATCTAGTTTTAATATTCTTTAATATTTTCATTTACGTTCTTCTTCTGTCTTTTTCTGTCTCTTAATTTTTCCCAAATATTTTTATATTTGAATTTCATTTTATCTAAATCTTTCTCATTCATTTACTATATTGCTGTCTTCTCATTTAAATCCTATCAACATTTTATAAGGATTCAAAGAGGCAGCATAATCTGTAGGATTAATTAATCCTAGACCCCTTTTTCCTCCTTAACAAACAATATTCCTCTTCTTATAGGGTTCAACCTTGATCCCCAAATAAATGAAAATATAATCAACAATTATTTTTCATACTTGGATGGGATCATATGTATATTTGCCAAATATGCTATTTTCACCTAAAAGAATAGAATTTATTAAGTATACTTTTTTCTTATAAGACAATTTATATGTTCTCCAGAATGTATACATTTCTTTCAACCTTTGTGTAAGTCTCTTCCATTGTATTTCTGTTTTTGTGTTTATCCTAAATGTTATTCTAAAATATCTATCTCTTCATCATTAAAATGTATGCATTCCAATTCACCAAAAAATCCTGTAGTTTTGTCTTTATTAATGCTTAAACCAATTATATTTGATTTAATTTTCTAATTCCTTGCACCATCTGTTTCTTGTTCTTAGTTATTAAAACTATATTATCTGCATATGTAATAATAATTGGAGCTTATACTCCCTTTATCTCATGCCTTGCCCTTTTCAATTGTCTGTTCACTTTATTAACAGTCGCATTCATGACTAATGCAAATAATATACACATCCTTGTCTTATCCCACACTCTATTCTTATTTTTAACTGTCCATTTAATATTATCTTAATGTTGTTATTCTCAAATAGTAATGTTATAACTTTTATTATTTTATGATCAACATTATAGTGTTTTAATATATTCCATAATTCCTCATATTGTATTCTGTAAAAAGCCTTATGCACATCTCCCACCATTATTTTTGCTTCTACCTTTTCATTTACAATATCATCTATTACCTGTTATAATATCCATAAAAAATCTTGACTTCCTTTTCCTTTTTTTCCAGAAATCATTGACTCCATTAATTTATCTACAGCTTTTCTTATTCTTCTCTTTATTATTTTCATACATATTTTGTAATCCGTATTATTTAAAACTATTGGTTTCCAATTGTTAATATCATCTTTTTTTCCTTTTTACAACTTTTTTAACTATCCCTTTTTCTAATTACTCATTCAATACTTCCACAAAATATATTTCTTGCCACTCTTTCATATTATGATACATATAATATTTAACTCCATCTATTCCTGTAGCATTCTCCATATCTAGATCTTTTAAAATTTCATCAGATTCTCCTATATTTGTATTTTTTCCATAATCTCATTCTCTTATTTACTTAATTTATTTAATCTCATTCTTTGTCTCTCTTTTATCTCTCTCATCCTAAATGTGTTTTATATACTGCTTAATTACTTCCAATATCATTTGCTCAGCATTGACTTTTTCTCCATTATTTCCCAATTCTCTTATTACTCTCTCATTTTCCCTCATTATATTGCTCAAATACAGAGCCATGTCTTCTTTTTTTTTCTTGTAGAAAATATCTTTGTTTATATAACATATTTTTAATCCTCTCTTGGTTCATTGCATATATTTTTTTCTCTTTTTCATAATAGTCTTTATTATTTCTTAATGCTACTTTAAATAATATCTATCTTAATAACTTTATACTTTTATTTTTCTTTCCTTCTTCTAATCACTTGACATTTTAAGAAACATTGTTTATATTTTTCTTTAAAGCTTATCCACCAGTCAGTCCAGTTTTTATAAAAGATTCTCATTTCTGCATGCTCTTTCCATAATTGATCAATTTCCTTTCTATCTCTTTTACCTAAATCTTTCTCATTCAATCTTTTAATTCCTTTACCTAATGTTATATACTCTTCTTTCTACTTTACTTCTACCTCTATAGCCAGATCATCTGAAAAATCTGTTTCCTTTGCTCCTTCTTTTATAATCTTTAAACTATCAGATATTACAAAATAGTAAATTTTTGCTTTGAGCTCATTTCTTTTATTAAGTCCAGTGTTTATTTTCCCATCTCTCTCTCTCTCTCTCTATATATATATATATATATATATATGGTTTACCTTGAAAAACACAAACATGTCGAATGGTTAGAATAGCGAGGAATAATGTTGCAGTATGGAACGTCAGCCAGTTAGATTGTCGGCAGCTGACAAATTGAACTCCGATGCCACCCAACTGAATACTGGATCTGCGCCCTCCCTTGGGACCCATGGTAGCACTTGTTCCTGAGTCCAGAGCGGTAGGGAATTCCGGTGCGTTTAGGTGCTGGGTTAGGTATACAATCCGTTCGATGATATGTGTTTGTGGGGTTGTATGTCGCTGTTTTGAGTGTGTCTGTATTAGTTTTTGTTAATCCGTTGTTCGCACATACATCATGCGACTATTTGTAGATAAACCTATATATATATATATATATATATATATATATATATATATATATATATATATATAAAACCTTCCACTTTTCATTTCCTTCTTTCCTTCTTTACCTTAAATCACAATTAAAACCTCTCACTAGTATTATTTCCATATTCACTCCTACATAGTTTAAGACTTTTTTAAACATTTCCTCTCTTCTTTGTTTAGTAACACATGCTTATAATGCAATAATTCTATACACATCTTTCTTATACCTTATATCTATTAATGTTATTCTGTCTAATTCAACTATAGTATAACCTAAAAATTTAAGTGTTTCATTGGATAGCACTGCAATTTCTGAACATGTATCTTTCCCATATTCCACACAATAATTTTGAGTCATAACTTCTCCATCTGTATTCTTTCTTCTTCAGTTAGTATTCTTGTATCTTCTAAAACAATTATATTGATATCAAGCAGCATACACCATTCCAAAACATCTAATCTTCTTGTAATATCTTGATACTATTAATACTTATTGATAGAACTTTCAGATTTTTTTGATTCTATTAAATTTTCCATCTTACCCCTTATCTTTTTTTTACTTTTCTTTCACAATCACACTTTAAATTTTCTTTTTCTGTCTTTCATGCTTTTCCCTATAGAATTCTTTTTTCCAGCTTATATCTTCTTCTTCATTTGTTTCCAGTAGTAATTATTCACATTCATTATTTTTATTTTCCTTATATGTCATTTATTTTCTTCTTGTATAATATTTTGTTTTTCTTGCTCATGTTCTACACTTTTTTGTATCATATAGACCATCTTGTGTTTGTTTTTCTTTGTTTTTCTTCTTCATCTTGTATCTGTTCATCACAATTTACCCAATCATATCCCATTTTTCCCACATGCTTTAAATATCAAATCACATTTCTTTGCTTCATGTCTCATCTTTACACGAAAAAAATAAAATAAAATTTCTCATCACAATTGTCTATTAAATGATCATTCTTTCAACAGAAAAAAAAAACATTTCGGTTGTCCCCTATATTTTACAAAACCTCGATTGCCTTCGACATTTATTACAGTTAGAATATGTATGATCTTTTTATTTTCTATTTTCAAGTTCACCCCACAATCCCACCTACTATTCCATAAACCTATATCATCATATATCTTCGTTGTGTCCAAAACATACCTACATGCATTTTTTAAAGTCTTTTAATGCTTCTTTGCCACTTCAGATCAAAATTGCACAACAATCCTTTTTTGCTTCTCTATTAAAAGTCTGCACTACATAAGAATTCCATGAACTACATTCTTTTTTCTTTTCAAATTTCTCTAGAAAACTTTGCATATATTTCCCATTTCAAACAAAATATCCCAGCATGTTTATTAATATGTATAAAAAGTCTTACCTCTTTAGGTGATATCCCTAGAGCTGCAATTACTGTGTCCCATGCCTTATATCTTTCAAGTTCTTTATCTTCTTTAGTATTAAGCCACACAAGACATTTCTTTCTTATGACCTC
Organism: Protopterus annectens; assembly: GCF_019279795.1. Classification (NCBI taxonomy): domain Eukaryota; kingdom Metazoa; phylum Chordata; order Ceratodontiformes; family Protopteridae; genus Protopterus; species Protopterus annectens. The sequence continues at coordinate 1,970,845,705 of NC_056741.1, forward strand.
TTTTTCTCCTTCTCCTTCTCTTACTTGCTTCTTCCATTATTTTACCATCTTTGTATGGATTTCTTTTTGCCTGTAATTTCTCTCACCTCCTCTTCCTGAATTTTGTCCATAATATTGCCCCAAGACACTGCTGCTTCACTTTTAGATTCACTCTGAATTATCATATCCCTTAGGTATACATCCTGCAACCCTCCTGATTGGAGGGTTGTAATCATACACTCTGACTTTGACACAGAAAACAAATCTTTTTGGAATAAGGATTCAGAGTCCAGCAAAGGTCTGATTACCTTCTTCTCGCAATTCTCCTTCACTTCGCATTGGGCTCAGTACTGGTCCCGCTATTTTATTTCATCCATTTCTCTGAAATGGAAAAAATTGGTGAAGGTTTATGGCTAAGTTTACAGATGATTGCAAGCTGGGGGTTATCATCGACTCCCCTGCAGACACTAGTACTCTTCAAGAAGATCTATCTCTGTCTAACAAATGGTGCCAAAGCCATTGTCTTAACTCAATGCTAAGAAATGCATAATTGTACCCAACCATCCTGGTTAATTACAATATTGATAATTTACCTCTAAGAGTCAAACCAGTGGTCAGGGATCTGGGTATGGACAAAGACAGTAGCCTTACCTTCACCCGCCACGTGGCCACAGTGGTGAGCAAATTCTTTTATGTTGCACAACTTATAAGTAAGGGCATGGCATCTAGGTGCATTATCCCACTGTATATCCCCCTCTTATCAGACCGATCATAGAGTTCAATACTCTCTTTGGTATGTAACTGACCAGGCATATGCAACAACTAGAGCGTTACTCGGGCATTATGGACAAGCTCACAAAGGTTACTTACAAAAAGAATACAAGGCGTAGCAAACCTGCCTTATGCAGAGCACCTTAAAACTCTTTCCATTTACTCAGTCTCCTATAGATTGAGGGGTGATGTAAGTCTGGATTACAAGGCATCCACAAACCCACACTCATAAATCTCCTACATATTTGTAAGTCAAACAGTACCAAAAATACAAGGTTTAGGGACCTGAATTTTGTCTGTGACTTAAACAGAACATGCTGGAGACAGATATGTGTCCCAGAGAACCACCCCTTCTATGGAATAGGCTTCTCATTCATGTGAAGCTGAGTTTGTGTATTGCCTAGTTTAAGCATAACCTAGACAAAGTGGATGGAGAATTGGAAATTTACACTGGGCCTGGCACCCATGTCCCTTATGGACAGAGGTAGCTTATAAATGCGTGGCCATCAATGTCCTATTTGGATACAGGACATCATTATTCTTTTGAGAAAACTTGGCTGGGCTTAGAAAGGTCCCCTTGGTTTGTTAGCCTAGTAACAGTCTATGAATCTATAAGGGAGCAGTTACAAGAAGAGCTATTCAACCATTTTTTTTTTGCATGTGGTGCTCAAAACGTCACCATAAAGAAAGGTAAAAAAACTGAGAAAATTGATAACTTGAATTTAATTGTTCTTTATGTCTTACAAAGTGTTGAACACTGGTGATTGTGTAATGCACACGCTAAAATATTTGCTGTTTTTGACTATCCCAGATAGCTAGAGATGCAAATAGACAGTTATTTATCTGTTTGTTGACTGTGTAGGTGGACTGATGTCCTTCAAGGATGCATCTGCAGTCCTAACAAATGGGTTGTCCTGCCTCAGGCAGCCCTTCGGTCGGCCGGATTCCAAAGTCTGGGTCTGGCCTCGGCTAATGTCGCACTTCACCCGACGTCATAGCTGCTGTTTATTGGGTATAAAGGCATCAGCCGACGCCATTTTCCCCAGTCTTTCTTGCCGCGCGGTGCCCAAAGCAGAAGCTGTTCGCAAGTGCTGGTCGGTCAGATCCAGAGATTACTACTACCGAAGACTTCTAAAAAGCTAAGTACCCCATTGGGGACTCTTTCTTGCCTCAGCCGATGTCAGAAAAAGTAAATAATTGTTTAACTTGTGGGAAACAAATACCTCATAAGGATTTCCACTCTTACTGCCTTCCTTGCTTAGGCCCAGACCACGACGTATCAGCTTGTCTAGCCTGTGCTTCCTTCAACCGACGGACACTTAGACGTTGGTCGGAGTTTGCAGAGGAGTTTTTTGGTCCCGCTTTTGCTTACAAAATGCCGTCGGAGACTCCGACTTCACAATTAGCTAAAAAGCGTAAGGAAAAGGACCGACACTCGCGGTCCGCGGTTTCGGCCGAAACCACGGTTAAGCCAACCGCGAGTGTCTCGGTTTCGGCCGAAACCAAGTCCTCGGTTCTTCCTTCGGCCGAAAGCTTGCCTCCGATAGCCGAGGCCTCACACAGCATGGCTGAATCCACTACTGAACTAACCCCTGCTGTAGCAAGCTCCCAGGATTTATCTGATACTATTCCTTTAGACATATCTACTCCTGCACGTGGAGCTGTTAGGCCCCCTGCATCTATGTCTATCAAGGCTTTTTCTAGGGCTAAAGCAGCTAAATCTTCTAAGGCCAAAACCCCCTCACACAGGCCTACCTCCAGTTCCCAAATGCTCAGCTTGGCTGAGGATCTCATTTCTTTGATCAGGGGTTCCCAACCTCACCCAGACAGGGCCTCTCAACCCCCTCCAGAGAAGAGGCCTAGAGCAGAGCCCCCGGATCCTGTTTCTACAGACTATTCCTCGGATGATTCAGACAACACAGGTCCTCCAGAAGGCCCATATTCTCCTTATGAGGATTCCGATGCAGAAGACTCCATTCCTTCTGCCTCTCCTCCAGAGGAATTTTCTTTTGGGGAAACTTTACATGCTATGAGAGAGCATTTTCAATGGCAGGGCCAGGATTTTTCAGATTCAAGGAAAAGGCTTAGGACCTTTTTACATTTACCACAGCATAGGCCTTTAGCCATTCCTCCAGTACTCACAGTGGTTGATGATGCTTATAATGATGCTTGTACTGCCCCTGACTCTATTCCCCCGGCCCCTGCCAAGCCCGACAGATATTACAGGGTCCCGGACACACACTTTCACTTGTATAAGGCTCCTATTGCAGATCCTGAAACCATTTCACAGGGCCCCAAAGCTGTAGCAGCTGCCTCTGCCAAAAAACCCCTCCCCTCAGAAAGAGAATCTAGAGCATTAGAGAGATGGGGTAAAAAAGTTTATACTTCTGCTACTCTTTCGGCTAGGGCCTTAAACTGTCAATTCCACATGATACAGTATCAGGAATTTTTGTTAGACCAGCTAAATAAAAAACTGTCCTCTCCTGAACCTATAGACCGTAAGTCCCTTCAGGATTTGGTACATAACACTCAGCAGGTCAGTAATCATTCCTTAAAATGCGGCTATGATGCACTGGAGGCTTCCTTTAGATCAGCTATGACTGGAACAGTGATTAGAAGGCATGCCTGGTTAAAAGAGCAATCCCTACCAGACCATGTAAAGTCAAAGCTTCTAGATGCTCCCATGGAGAAACAAAGTTTGTTTGGTTTCCCTGCACAGCAAGTGCTAAAAAAGGTGGAAGAAAAAGCAAAATCTGTCCAAACAGTCAAGGATTTCTTACAGGTCCAGCCTCCGAGGTTTAGTAGAAACTGGCCTTCGAAGAATTGGTCCTTTCCAGATACCTCCAGAGCACAGAGAGGCAGAAATAGGTGCCCAAGAGGCAGAGGTCAATCCAGAGGTGCCTACAGAGGACGTCAGTGGCAGCCCAACAACCAGAGAGCTACTGCCACAGATCCAGCTACGACCACTCCAACAGGACAGACACAATGACTTGGCTCTGTTACCGCCTACCAGGGAACAACTGCAAGCACCCTTAGGCGGAAAGCTTGCCTTATTTTCCGTAAACTGGCATTACATTACAGGAGACAAATGGATTTTACAGACAATAGACAAAGGCTACAGGTTTCACTTCCACACTCTACCAAAAAAGAGAGGAATGCCAAACCTACCACCAAACCAAAAAACAAATGCTCTAGCACAAATCAACCACCTACTAAGGATGACAGCTATAGAAAGGGTACCGTCTATGGAACAAGGGCAAGGATTTTACTCCAGACTCTTCCTGGTTCCAAGAAAAGAAAGCCAATGGAGACCTATTCTCGACCTGTCCGCTCTGAACACATATCTCATTGTTCCAAAATTCAAAATGCTGACCCTACAGCAACTTCTTCCCATGCTGGGCAAGGAGTCTTGGCTGGTGACTCTAGATCTCAAGGAGGAATACCTGCACGTCCCTATACGACCAGATTGCAGAAGATACCTCAGATTTCTTGCAGGATCAGAGCATTATCAATTCTCAGCATTGCCCTTTGGCTTATCTACTGCGCCCAGAGTATTCACGAAATGCCTGGCATCAGTAATTGCTCATTGCAGACTTCAGGGAATTCAAATTTACCCATACCTGGACGACTGCCTGATACAAGCGGACAACAAGACCAAATTAACAAAAGATTTGGAAAAGGTTATACAACTACTGCAAGCCCTGGGATACACAGTCAACATGAAAAAGTCAAGGCTGGTACCATCCCAAAGAATAACATTCTTGGGTGCAGAACTGGACACAACAAAACAAATGTCATTTCTCACAGCAGAAAAACAAAAGCAACTACCACTCTATTTCATGGCATTAACAACGCAGAACCAGCTTTCAGCAAGGAAAGTCCTGCAAGCCCTCAGATACATGGCATCCTGCATAATATTGATTCCACATGCCAGGCTACATATGAGGAAGTTGCAATGGTACCTAAGGAATTTATGGTCTCAACACAAGCACAGTCTAGAAGCCCAGATTCCAATAATTCCATGCCTGAAACAAGAATTCCGGTGGTGGGCTCAGGCCTGTCAGCTGAACAGAGGTCTGCCCTTCCACAAACCTCTCCCAAGCCAGACTACCACCACGGACGCCTCAGACCTAGGCTGGGGGGCACACATGGTGGACAAGTGTATACAAGGCCTATGGACACAAGACCAGCTGAGCCTGCATATCAATCAAAAAGAGATGCTGGCAGTGAAACAGGCACTTCAGACATTCAGACCTTTTCTTCAACAAGGTCATTTACTGATAAGGACGGACAACACCACAGTCATGTGGTATATCAACAAATAGGGAGGCACACACTCATACCCTCTATGCCGGATGGCAATGGACCTGTGGAATGTGGCCCTAAACCACAACATTCAACTCCAGGCCAAATTTGTGCCAGGAAAAGAAAATGCACTAGCAGACACCTTAAGCAGAACTACCACGGATGCCCACGAATGGATGCTGCATCCAGACATCTTCAAAACCATTACAAAGAAATGGTGACTACCAGAAATAGACCTGTTCGCATCCCCACACAACCACCAATTGAGGAAATTCTGCACAAGGACATACCACCCTCTTGCTTGGAAGGTGGACTCCCTATCCTTCAGTTGGGAAAACCTGACAGCATATGCATTCCCACCTCTTCCTTTGATGCACAAAGTGCTACTGAAGATCAAAGAAGATCACCCAAGGATCATCCTGATAGCTCCAGACTGGCCGAGGCAGCATTGGTACCGCTACTGAGGAGTATGTCTCGGACACACGCATGGCCTCTACCTCTGGTTCCTTTACTGCTAACACAGAACAACTACAAAATCCTACATCCAAACTTGAAAACACTGCAGCTAGCTGCTTGGAATATTACATAAAGCAAAATAACCCAGACTTATCTCAGAGGGTTAAAGACATTATCCTGGAGGCTCGCAGACCCTCCACAAGGAAGACTTATTCAGCCAAATGGAAAAGATACCTCATTTGGAGTACAGCAAAAGGAGAAAATGTATCATTAGCAAACATAGCTAACATCCTGGAATACTTAGCAGAACTTTTCCACAATGGCCTGTCTTACTCCTCCATTAAGATTCATGCATCAGCAATTTCAGCAGAATACAACATGGATCCTCCAGTCTTCTCTCATCCTCTACTCAGGCAGTTTCTGAGAGGAATTAAAAATGTAAAGCCTCCAAGGAAGCCACCTTTGCCTACATGGGACCTTAACTTTGTGCTAGAAAAGTTAACACTCCCCCCTTTCGAACCAGCAGCAACAGCAGAATTACAGTTCTTATCTTGGAAAACTGCTTTCCTGCTTGCAATCACTTCAGCAAGAAGGGTTTCTGAACTACAGGCATTAATGGCAGTACAGCCCTTCCTTAACTTCCATCAGGATAGAGTGTCCTTGAGAACTAATCCTACCTTTATGCCAAAAGTGGTCTCCAGGGTATCATTGAACCAATCAATCCACCTGCCAACATTCTTCCCCAACCCACAGAACAGGGGGGAGAGACTATTACATACATTGGATGTGCACAGGCAATTGCGCTATTATCTGGATAGAACCAAAACCAACAGAAAGACTGACCAGCTTCTGGTAGCGTATGCAACAGGAATGGAAGGAAAAGCAATTTCAAAACAGACAATCTCAAAATGGATAGGAAATTGCATTAGATTTTGTTACTCATTTCATGGAAAGACAACTCCAGAAAACTTCAGACCTCACTCCACAAGAGCTACAGCCACTACTACAGCTTTCCTACGAGGAGTGGCTACCAAAGATATTTTAGAAGCTGCTACTTGGAGCTCCGTGCATACATTTGCCAAGCATTATAATCTACCTTTATACTCCAGATCCCGAGCAGGTTTTGCAACTGCTGTTTTGCAAGGGATCTTAGCTACACCATACGCATCTTAGTGCCTCCACCGCCAGTTTGGCTATGGTATTCTACCCATTTGTTAGGACTGCAGATGCATCCTTGAAGGACATAGTACAGTTTTGTACCTACCATAAATGTAGATGTCCAAGAGGTATGCATCTGCAGTCAGGATTACCCACCCTCCTTCCCCTCTGAGGTACTCCTAGGGTATTTGCCCATCTTATAGCTAGCTGGGGGAATCTATTATGGTGTATTTGTTTGTATATATGTATATACATGCTTATTTTGTTTGCTCTCTACTGTTTGGAACCATTTGCATTATCCAAATTTAGCCTTCCTAGAGGGCACCTGGCATCTGGGGCAAGAAACACTGAGGAAAATGGCGTCGGCTGATGCCTTTATACCCAATAAACAGCAGCTATGACGTCGGGTGAAGTGCGACATCAGCCGAGGCCAGCCCCAGACTTTGGAATCCGGCCGACCTGAGGCAGGACAACCCATTTGTTAGGACTGCAGATGCATACCTCTCGGACATCTACATTTATGGTAGGTACAAAACTGTACTTTTTGCAGACCCTTTTCAACAACAAGCTAGACAAAAATGCAACTAGAGTAATGCAGAACTTAGCTGTGACAACTGGCTGCTTGGACAATCCCCGTTAGCACCCATCCTCAGTTCAAGATGAGGAGCATAAAAAAGAAGATCCTCAAGAATTAAGGATAAAAAACATGGAAAGAGCTAAAAAGAGCTAAGACGATGGCGCGCGCGCACACACACACACACACACACACACACACACACACACACACACACACACACACACACACACACACAAACACACAACCTGGGGCATGCTAATCCTGTCTGTCAAATGATTATCAGACATTGTGCTCACTTGTCAGGACTGATTGGCACGTATTCTGCAGTGCAAATCATGCTCCCTAACAGCTTGTACCCTGAGCAGCTTCCTTCCACTTTTGCCCAACCCTAGTTATGGCTTTGTTTGAGTGGCACATTAATTAATTCCTTTTTCGCTTTTCAATCTTTAATTCTTTGTGATTAGCAGAGCCCAGATTGTGTTGGCCATTCTACAGTGAAAAGATTTCCCTTAAGAGGTTTCCCTACCTAGGTCTGTATTGACTTGTGTATCCATTAAAATTGAGATTTATTTGCAAAATAATCCACTTTATTTTTAGTCAGGAGTTGTTCTTATTATACTATACTAGCATTCATGTTCCAAATGGCAATAAGGGTGGAACTACCTACGATGAGAAAAGGTTACTGTAGAGGATTTGAAATCTGAGTGAGTACATTTTGCTTGGAGTAGGTAAATCCACTCCACTGTTGGTCAGACAGCAATTACTAATATTGCAGAGTAGATTTATTTTACAAAGATGTGGGTTAGCTTTTTTAATTAATTTCTTATATGGTAGTACTTTTTAAGAAGCTTATGACAATGAAAACATTCACTGGAGGTGTATTTGAAATGTGCCCACTGCCCAGTCATGTGGTGTTATACATGCTTACTGACATGCAATGTAATGGATTTGTGCTTTTTGTGCAACTTGCAGCCTATTTTAACTTTCACCTCAACTTCATTTGAGACATGTATAAAGTTTTTTGAAGCTTGTAGTACAATAACAGAAAGTGGAATGTTTGCTTTCAACCATCATGCAGGGCAGGTGTAATTTTTGTTGGGTTTTTTTTAACGTGTAACGTGGTAATGGCAGAGCATTTACTTTTCATTTTTGCAGCACAGCTAAACAAATCTTTTTGCAGTGCTAATTGTTGTTTACCAGTATCTGAAAGACTATTTGCCATTCAAATAGTAAAGTTGCAGATCTGTTTTTGGAAATGGTCTATAATAATCAGCAAATGTCAGTGGGTCAGCAGAGTACACGGCAGCTGATTTTGGTTGCTGCTGATAATTTTTAACTTTGCTATATTTAGTTACTGTAGCCTCACAAGAGTCATATGCAAGCCATTATCAGTAACTAGAGACACACTGTAGTGATAAATCCTGTGTTTATAATAAAACACGACTGCAAGTTCTGAGTGTAAATAAAGTGATCAGCATTAATGCTCCATGATCAACTAAGCAAACAATTAAGGTTAACAATCAACTCTCATGCTTCTGTTAATTTTATCAGAAATCAAGGAAATTTGTTCAGCTAAGATAATGCAGTATATTCATTCTATAGCTGGTCAGAATTAATATGATACCATACCAGGCTTCTGCATTAAAGAATGACAAAAATATTTATTGAAAAAATACTTATTTTCTGCTGTCAACATCTTTTTGTAAATAAGCTCCCCCCTGGAGTCGACATCTTTTTGTAAATAAGCTCCCTGGAGTCAAGTCTTTTTGGCCCATGGCTGTTTTTATTACTATTTAACTCGTTAAGCAGAAGGGCCTGTTTTCAGGGATGACCCTAAGGTATATATTATTTAAGTGACTTGGTCAGGGTCACACATTTTGCTTGCAGGTGGCAATTGAGGTAATCATATCCAGGGCTACAAGATAAAGCTCATTAGCAGCCCGTAGCCTCAAATCTTTGTGTTAAAGTGCTAAATAATAGGAATGCCAGGTTGACAGTGGACTCTGAATTATGTCTTAAGCAGGATTTTTTTTTTAGGGTAATACTGCCCAGCACGTTCTTTACACAGATGGCCAGAGTTGGACTGAGGCCTTAGTGTTTCTGCTGCACATGGAAGTTTCTACTCACACACCATGCTTAGAGTCACTCTATAAGCATTATTTTATTAGGTAATGTCTTCCCACATTGCTGTTCTACATCTAAAACTTTAATCCTGAGTGATTTTGTGCTATTAAGAAATAAATAGTATTTTCAAGGAGATTTTTCTCCAAGTACTCTTTTTAACAGAATGTCATAACTTGGATTTTATAGTAAAAATAAATGCTCTAGTGTATTTTTTTAATATATCTTTGCCTATTTGTTTACATGTAAAACATGCCTTATTGTAATGTAGGATAGCTTATTTGTTTAGATTTACTATTGTGAAGATCTCAGAAAACAATGATCCTTTCACTCACTGGTAACCCCAAGATAACAAACCAGTATTGGAAAATGTGTAAAGAGTACAGGGCTTCTGGGTATTATTCATGGAGTAAGTGGTGTTGTGGGTCAGTGCGACTGTCACACCACCAGACAGCAGACACCATGTGCAACAGGAACAGAACCTCTTTCAATAGCCCTGCTGGGGTGAGAATTTAGTAACAGTGCAGAGGAGAACAGAACATAGCTCTGGAGATGAAGAAACAGCACCTGGGTGAGAGACACTGCAGATCAGATCTCAGATCTAAAAGCAGAGATGAATGCACTTTTCAGTGCATTTATGAAAACCCAACAGTGCTTCTAAGTATTGCAACGTGTACAGTTTGGCAGGATACCATTCCACCAAGAGTAGTAGAAAGGATGGCACTATGAGCAAGGGAGAAAGTACTACATCATACCACTGGGAACTATGGAAGAGTGAAGACCATCTCAGGATATTCCAGGATAAACAAAGGTAGAAGACAAAGGCTTGAGCAAAGGATTATACTCCCAGGAGAATGCAGAACAATCTAATAAAGAGCTAGGCAGCAAAGCAAGGAATAAACAGCAATTGGATTAAGACAGTATAGAAAAAAGTGGGAAAATAACATAAGCAAGGAAAATCAGGTGTAAGCTAGATGAAAAGAAAAACTTACAGTACGCCAGTGCAGTATACAAGCACCTGTATAACTGCATGGGCTCAGCCATACCGAACAAAAATAAAACCTGCCCCTCAGGGAAACACAAACCTGTCTGGTGGGTATCCTCTATCAACAGGCTTTACAACAAAATGAGGAAACTGTTGTCCAAGAGTAAAAAGGAACAAATCCCAAATCTAAAAATCTCCCTCCTCTGCCTCAACAAGCAAATTAGATCACTAGTGAAAAACTCCAAAGCCAGTTATGAGTTGAAACTAGCCTCTGAAACAAAGGGAAACCAAAAGTCCTGCTTCAGTTATGTTAGGAACCTCCATGGCAAAGCCCAAGTTTGTTTCAAATTAGTATTTAATGGTACCACTTGCACTGATCCTGCCAACTTAGCCAACCTGCTAGCTGATATGTTCAGCACAAATTTCACCCCCATATCACCCTCTCAAAGGCCCAGTAAACACCACCAATACATGTCCCACACCTCAAATCTCCATAGATCAAGTGTTAAAGGCCCTATCCAAGGCAAAGAACACAGATTCCATGGGACCTTGTAATATCCCAGGCTGTATTCTGCAACACCTCCAGCAAGAACTAGCTTCACCATTGAGCACCCTATTCAACCATAGCCTAATTATAGGCTTCATTCCAGTAGAGTGGAGAACTGCCATTGTCATCCCCTTGCACAAAGATGGTGCCACTACTGACCTGGGAAACTATCGCCCCATTAGCTTGACAAGTCTGATATGTAAAGACATGGAGTGTATTATTATGGATCTCATAAACAAGGACATAGGCAATCTCCAAACACTCATCCCCACCCAAATCGAATTTGTCAGGGGCAGATCTTGCCTATTGAACCTAGTTGACTTCTTTGAGACTGTTACCAAGGCCCTGGATGAGGGAAAGTCAGTGCATACAGCTTACCTTGACATGGCCTAGGCCTTTGGTACAATCCCCCCCCATCATCGAAAAGCTAACACAACTCGATGTTAATCCCTGTCTCTTCAGATGGGTGGCCAACTGTCTCACAGATAGGAACCACACGGTCAAAATAGGTGGCACCACCTCCAATAGTAGACCTGTCACAAGTGGTGTTCCCCAGGGATCTGTCCTGAGACCCCTACTGTTTTGCATCTTCTTTTCAGAGGTCCAGGCAAAGACAAAGGGCCTGTGGCTGACCAAGTTTGCTGATGACTGTAAGTTGGGTGCTGTCATTGACTCCCCAAATGATGTTAACATACTGTAAGAGGGTCTCATAGCTACAAATAACTGATGCCAAAGTAACAGCCTTAAGTTAAATGCAAAAAATATATATCATACCATTCTGCAAAAACACAGCCCGTACTGATTACCACATCAACGGCAACCCCCTAAACACATAACCCACGGTGAGAGACCTCGGTACTCAGATTGACAACTATCTCACAATCGACCATCATGTGTCAGCAGTAGTCAGAAAAGCCTTTTGCTTGGTTCATCTCATAAGTAAAGGGATTGCATCCAGAAAAAAGGAGGTTATTACCTCTCTATACTCCTTCCTCAATAGACCCATAATTGAGTATAATGCCCTGTTTGGTATGTACCTCTCCAAACACCTGCATCAACTGGAAAGGCCAAAGAAATACCTCACAAAAAGAATCCATGACCTCCAACAACCTGTCCTATGCAGCCAGACTCAAATCACTATCACTTTACTCGGTATCATACAGATTACTCAGAAGTGATCTGTGTCTCACCTACAAGGCAATATAATTACTAGACATGCTCCATATCTGTAAGTCTAGCTTCTTGCGCATTACCCGCTCAATAGGCCTAAATCTAATGTGCAACATCAACTTGCTGGAGAGACAGGATTGTCTCCCAGAGGCTGACCCATCTCTGGAATAGACTTCCCATACATGCCAAATGAGAACCTCACTGACCCTCTTCAAGTGCAACCTTGATGAGTGGCTGGGAAACTACAAATTTGTTCCAGGGGTACCACCTTTGTCCCTCATTGACAGGGGTGACAGGTGCTGACTGAGATTTCTTTTTTTGGGATAAACTCTTGACTAGACTTGTAAGGGCCCCAGAGCCATTCGCCTAGTAACCTCCTATGATGCTATGATCCTATAATAAGATAAATAGAGAGCAGTGTGGGTTGGTATCAGGGGAGACATGGAGAAAGTATTCAGACTGGAAGGTAGTAACATGACCTATGATGCTTTGGAGAAGAAGAGGGTGTGAGATCTATAGGAGACTCTGGGAGCTGCAGGGGAGGATGCAGAATCTTACTGTGGCAATGGCATGACTAGCCAGAAGAGAAGGGACAGGAGAGGAACAGACAGTTGGAAGATGAGGTAGGACAGTGCAGGAGAAATTAAGAACTGTCAAGATGCTGGTCAGTACGTTAAGTAGGAGTATTTAGTGTAGTTTAAAGCAAAAGAAAAAGAAAACAGGAGGTGGAAAAATCAAAGACATGGCTGAGTTCCCCTGACTCACCTAGCGCCCAGTGTGGGTCAGTCAAGCTCCCTCAGCTGTTCAAATAATAGCAAAAAAAAGGACTTCCGGTTACTGTAGAAATCTGATTGGACAAAACTAAATAAATAAATGGACTTCTGCTTTTACTATAGAAAGCCATTCAGTACTTTTGCACCAATCAGCTTACTATAGTCACATGCCACCCCCAGCTCTTCAATTAAGTTGGAAAAAAAAAGCCAAAGTGCTGAATTGTTTTTCTGTACTAGTATTTCTGTACAGAGAAAAAGATGTATGCAGGAACCCTCGATTACAGCCCCTAGCACTTTGTGTCTGGGGTGGTTGCCACCTTAACCATAGCATTGCCTGACACAGACAAACAACTGTTGCCAAAGCCATGGACTAAAACTCAATGTGAAAAAAGGCATAATAGTACCCTTTGGAAAGATGTTCACCCCTGAAAATTACCACATTGATAGAATATCCATAAAAGTACAATCATTGGTCAGGGATCTGGGAGTATATGTTGACAGTAAACTGACCTTTGACCACCACATGTCTTCTGTGGTGAGAAAAATCATTCTACATTGTACAACTTATAAGTAAGGGCACAGCATCCAGGTCCATGGCGGCCAATGTTTTTTTTGTACTTGGCTCTGATCAGACCAGTTATTGAGTAAAATGCACTCTTTATCATGTACCTGACCAGGCACTTACAACAGCTTGACAGACCATAGAGGTTACTCACAAAAAGAATACAGGGACAAAACAAGTCCTAACCTGACCATCTCAAAGCCCTAGCCTTGTACTCAGTCTCCTACAGACTGCTTTATATTCATCTATGCCTAGCTCATGAGCCATCCTCTGATCCCCCCCCCCCCAACAGACATAGATTTATTGCACATCTGCAAAACATAATACCCATTCTAAGGACCTGAATCATGTCTGCGACATAAACAGGGCGTGTTGGAGGGAAAGGTATGTGTCTCAAAAATTACCCCTTCTTTGGAACAGGCTTTTACCCGTGTGAAGCAAATCTCATCCCTAACCCCATTCAAATATAACTTTGACCAATGGATGGGACATTTCAAATTTAATTCTAGTTTGGCACCTATGACCATTGTGGACAAGGGAAGCTTGTGACTGCTTTATGTGTGCAAGCCTATATCATAACCATAGAATTCCTTGAGGCATTGACACATGTCAGCAATACTTTGATAAATGTGGGTAAGCTTATCTAGGCTTAAAGTGGCTGTTGGGCCAATAGCCTAGTATACCTTTGTAAGCTATGTATTTTGGCCCAGTTTAAAAGCAAAGTTGCCCTAATATGCCTTGTCAGAGACTGATTTCACTCTTTTTATAGACAACCTTTCCATAATCCTATACTTCTTTCAGTTGAAAAACAGGACGGGAGAACAAAAGGGATGTGCCAAGTGTGGAAGAAGGAAGTAACTGACAGGGATAGCTGTAAAAAGTATAGACTTATGAAAATATTGTCTATAGAAAGAGTGGTGCAAAGACAAGCATTTTGCAGGGAGTTATGCCATTCTACATCCTCCAACACTCACCTCTTAGTTATATGACTAACTCCTTGGTGGCACAAAAACTGGAAAGCCAAAAACTCTATAAATTTGCTGTTTACAAGTAACCCAGTTCATTTCAGTGTGATAAACTGCTCTATACTTTGATACAATACTTTAAATGCCTTTGATTTTAAACCTGAGGCATTTGGTTCATAAGTATTTGAAGCCATTGGATGCTAGTAACAGGGGCAGTGGCTGAGTGGGGGAGAATTTTAGAAGATGAGCACTTGTTCAGCAAGGGTAGGTGTCACCTCATCTTCCCAATAGACTGTGTTCCCAAATCAGGCTCTTTTAAACTAATCCAACATAGCTTACAAAGAAAACACTGTCTAGAGAAAACAGGACAGGAGAATAAAATGATGTGTAAGTGTGGAAGAAAGAAGTAACTGACAGGGATAGCTGTAAGACGTATAGAATTATGAAAAGCTTGTCTATAAAAAGAGAGGTGGGTAATAAAAAAGGATGCAGGATGGTGAGAAAAGAGCAAAGGTGTGAAGAAGGTATAAAGTACCATAAAGGATGTGATTTGGGAGGGAATCAAAAAATAAAGTTAAGGCAGGTTGGGAGGGTGGCTTAATGGCTAAGGTGTTTGCCTTACAAACACAAGGTGCAGGGTTTGAGTCTCACAAGAGATAATTGGCTAAGCTTAAAATGGCTCGCAAGGGCAGTTAGCTTAGTACTAAACTATGAAACTATAAGACAGAAAGAGAACGGCAGATTGTATTACTAGGAAATAGCCATGACAAACAGGGGAAAATATTGGAACTGGGACATCGAGGGGAGGATCAATAGGAGAGTTATATGAAGGCCAGAAATAGGGCACTGAAGTACATTAAAATGGCATATTGGTCAATGGGGGCGCTTTTCAGCAGTAGTTAAGGGAAAGAAGAAGGTCTTCTTTGGATGTTTAGGAGAAAAGGAGAAAGCGAGTAGGTTCATAGGTTCATACTAGGCTATCTGCCCAAGAGCATTTATAAGCCTAGCCCAGAGTTTTGTGGCTTTCGCCACCCCTTTAGTTTGGAGGATACTTTGCCCATTATTTTGCTGTGCCTCTGTCAAGCAGTGACACTGAGATAATCCCTGGGGTATATCTGCGATCTCCCATCCATTGGTCAAGATTTCTCTTGAACAAAGCCAGCGAGGTGCTCTGCCTCACATGTACCAGGATTTTGTTCCACAGCATAGGGAGTCTCTGGGTGATAAATCTGTCCCTCCAGCACGTCCTATTAATAACCGTGTCAAGGTTTAAGTCTCCCGCCCTTGTAGTTCTGAGGGATCTAGATTTTTTGAGGTGAAGCATGTTCATCAATTCTGGGTTGGACATGGCCTTGTATGTCAGGCACAGGTCACCTCTGAGCAGACGGTAAGCGACTGAATAGTGCTGAAGTTCCTTCAGTCGGGCAGCATAGGACATATTTTTGAGACCCTTTATCCTTTTGGTGAGGAACTTTTGGGGCCTTTCCAGTTGCTGCAGGTGTCGTGTCAGATACATTGCGAATGGGGCATTGTACTCAATCATTGGTCTGATGAGTGATGAGTACAGGGGACGATGACTTCCCTTGATCTAGATGTGAATCCCTTCATGATCAGGTGGGCAATGTAGAAGGTCTTCCTAACTACTTTGGTAACGTGAGTGTCAAATGAAAGGTTACTGTCAACCTGGGTACCCAGATCCCTGATAACCTCTTCTGTGCTTAGTGGGTTGCCGCCTATATGGTAGCTAGGGGTAACCTTGTTTTTCCCGAAGGGTATGACTATGCATTTTTGGCGTTTAACTTTAGGCCATGGCTCTGGCACCAGTTATCCGTTTCTATAAGACCCTTCTGAAGGATATCTGTGTCAGATGTGTTCTCAACTATGGCGCCCAGTTTGCAGTCATCTGCAAATTTTGTCAGCCATAATCCTCCTGTGTTTGCTTGTACTTCTGAAAAGTAGATGCCGAACAGGAGAGGGCCCAGGACTGAGCCCTGTGGGACACCACTTCTGACAGGCTTTGAGTCTGACATGGCACCAGCAACTCTGACCCTGTGGGTTCTGTCACTTAGCCAGTTTGCAACCCATCTTGTGACGTATGGGTTTACATTTAAGCTGATGAGTTTTTCAATGATACCTGAGTGGGGTATTGTGTCGAAAGCCTTTGCCAGGTCGAGGTAGGCTGTGTGGACTGCCTTTCCCTCATCAATGGCCTTGGTGACTGTTTCAAAAAAGTCAACCAGGTTTAAAAGGCATGATCTGCCCTTGACAAAGCCAAACTGGGTCGGATCCAAAGTCTGCAAGTCTCCTATGTCTTTATTTATGAGTTCCATTATGATCCTCTCCATAGCTTTGCAGATCAAGCTTGTCAAGCTGATGGGACGGTAAGGTCGGTGGAGGCACCGCCTTTGTGAAGTGGGACCACAGTTGCCGTACGCCACTCCTTAGGCACGTATCCTGAGGTGAGGCTAAGATTAAACAGCTGCCCTAACTGCGGGTTTAATTCCTCATTGAGTTCGTGGAGCACACATCCGGGGACACAATCTGGTCCCATGGATGCTGTGTTTTTGCCTTGGAGAGAGCAGTTCTCACCTGAGCGTTAGAGATGTTTGGGGGGCTATAATTCTCTGGTATAGATATCTCACCTTTTGGGGGGGAGGGGAGAAGTTTGCACTGAACCTGTCCGCCAGTATGTTGGCAATGTCTGTAGGTTCAGTAATTTTTACATCATTTTGAACTAATTCTGAGCATATCTGTGAGTTTCCTCCCAGGTTTCTAACATAGCTAAAGAAGGCCTTATGATTGTCCTTTGAGTCCTTAGCGACTTTTCTCTCAAAATTTGCCTTGGATGATTTTATGAGAGATCTTAGTTTTTTACTTATAATGATCAAGGGTGTTTTCCCTTTTAAGGATTTTGCTCTATCTTGTAGTAGCTTCCTCCTTTTGTTGTAGAGCTTGTTTATGGCTGGGGTCCACCAGACTGGACGCTTGCCTTTGGTACAAAGAGTCTTTGTTTTGTTTGGGATTGCCTGATCCATGCAGCACTGTAGGTGCTGGTAGAAGGCATTTGTAAGTGATTCAGCGGCTTGAGTAATGGTTTCCGCAGTCTCGGGGGCCTTAAGAGACCACACCAGCCGTTAGAAGTGTGAAGTCGGCTTTTGAGAAGTTCTTCACTGTGGTCTTTTTTATCTCAGGTGGGGGCGGGATGTGGACTTCCAGTGAGATTAGTTTATGGTCTGATCTCACCAGTGAGGGGTATACTTCCAGTGTTGAACATTGTGACCCCATGTTCGTGATGATGAGATCTAGTATGTTATCTCCTCTTGTGGGGATGGTGACTAGTTGTTCCATGGCATTTGAGTTTATGAACTCTAGGAACCTTTGGGCTAGAGTGTTGGGGCTTGAGTAGTGATCCCAGTCTATATTCGGGTAGTTGAAATCACCTAGTATGATGGTGTTTGGAGATACATTTATCCCCTCCAGTGTTTTCAGGAAAGCTATGTGAGGTTCCTGAGATTGAGAGGGTGGCCTGTAACATGCTACAAATTGCAGAGCAGTCTTGCCTATGGTTAATTGCACCTGGATGGTCTCCGATGCATCGTGCGTTGCCACCAACCTTGAGGTGTGGGTGTTCTTGACGAATATAGACACCCCCCCTTTCTTGGTGTTGTCCGTATTTTGGGGCCGGAACGCATGATATGAGGTAAAGCCTGATAGTGCCGGGGTGCTCTCAGGAGCCTTGAACCAGGTTTCAGTCACAGCACAGACATCGATGTTCTCCATACTGAGAAGGGCCTTGAGTGCGTGCATCTTGAGGTTGAGATTTCTGGCATTGAGCAGCATTACCCTTAGTTTTTTTCCTTTTTTGTGTTCTAGGGTGGTAGGTTTAGAATTTGAGCCTTGCCTAAAAAAGGCACTATGGGGGTGGCAAGAGCCTTTGCCAATATCCGGAAGCCCAGGGGTGACAGGTGCAAGCCGTCCCTTGCAAAGCAGTGTGGCTTGTCCAGCATGTCATCCCAGGCAGACAGACATTGGATCCCCTTTGAATGACACCAGAGTTTAAGCCAATTATTAAAGCTGATCATCTTGTCTCTGTATTGTGGCATCATTCTTGGTGAAGGTAGGATACTGCTCAAGGTCAGGGTCATACCTGCCTGGGCTACATAATCAGAGAGCTCCTCTATGTCTCTTTTCATGTAGTCCAAGGAGGTACATCTCAGGTCGTTCACACCAGCGTGGACAATGACAGAGTCGTACTTGTACCTGCTGTTGAGAGACCTGAGTGCTTGCGTTATGTGGTGGATTCTAGCGCCCGACAGGCAGCTTACTGTGACCTTTTCCTTGTTCAGTCTGGTGAGCGGGACGTCAGTGTGTCTGACTATGGAGTCACCAATGATGAGTGTGTCTGGCATTGTGTTTGGCCTTAAGGGCTGTGACTGTTTGGCACACTGACTATGTGGTCTATGTGTTGCATGTGTTGTGTCCTGAGGTGGCAGTTGTTTGGGTGTCTGCTTTGGTGGCCTCTGCTGTTTTGGTAGATTTTTGATCAGAGCCTCCGAATATGTCTTTGTGTATTTATGTGTATGATTTGAAGTTGTGATAGTACTATGTGAGACTGGGTTTGTGGTGTATGTGGTTACCTTCTCCTCCTGTCTGGTCTTGCCAGTCCTATGTTGAGAGAGCTCAGCCTCCAGTTTGGCTATATAGTTGCATCTCTTGCATGTATTTGTGTTTTGTGGGAGAAGGAGAGGGTTGTCCGTGTACATGAGACAATTGTAACATTGCCTCAATATTCCCAGATTCACCAGCTGAGCAGGAGAGGACACTAGCAACTGATCCCTCGACATGCTAGAAGGAATAGACAAGGACTTTAAAAGACTCCGGGGGATGTGGGTGATCGAAAGGGGTTTTTGGCTGGTAGGGTACTATGTATAATAAAAGTAGCAGATGAACTAGCTTGAGAAGGACAAAAACATGAAAAGGCTAAAGGGGTAGCTAAAAATTATAAATTAATATTTTACATTAACATTCACAGTGGAAAAGGAAGAGAGTTGATCAAGTCCAAGAGAGCAGAATGTTAAAGGGTTCAAAGGACATGTGAAGAGATAACAAATCAGGAAGTTGCAATGGCAGTATAGAAGCTGTACGGGGATCAGGTGCAGGGACTAGATCTGATGAAAATTCAGATGCCATCGTGGCCTGCAGAGGTTTTGGTTAAACCTCTGATAGAATTCAAAGCTTCTTAGGGATGGGATGGTTTCAGCAAATTTTTGCACTGGTGGGACCAGCTACAAAATCTGTTCCAAGTGCAGTCCCATGAGCTATAAAACAGGGAGACTGAATTAATTGGTGGGAAAATGATATAGACAACCCTGAGGTCAAGGCTTGCAAGGTTTCTAGAGAAAAATAGGACATTCAACGAATTCTATTGAAGAGTCATAGCAAGTGGATCCTGTCAGTCTGATCTAGACCACTTTGGTTTACCAGGCAAGTAGACAGAGTCAACCAGCCACATGTGATTTTGCCATTGTCTTTGACTTATTCCCTTACCTTTGACTCCTTGTAAAGATGAATGAGTAGGAGTGGGTAGCAAACTGGACAGGTGGAGATATGGCTAGATTGCAGGGAACAGTGGTATGTTATTTAGAAGGAACTCTCAGAGGATAAATAGGAGACAAGTGAGTCCCAGAGAGCTGATTCTAGGTTCAGCCCTTTGTATTTCATTCCTTTCTGATCTTACACAAGGTACTGAAAACTGATCAGTCTGTTTGCATCTAATACCAAGGTGGGGAAGGAGTAGTAACAGATAAGGTGCAGAGTAAGGAAGGACAGGGACCTATAGAAAATGACTGCATGCTCTAAGAGATGTCAGCTTCACTTTAGCTCTTTCAAGTGCATTGTGCTTCACCTGAGGAATGATAAACAGGGGTACATTAAATACTTCAGGACTGCCAGACTATCTGAAGTAGGGATGGACTTGGGAGATATTACAAAAAGCCTCAACCATCAAGTGTAGAACGAAAGGACAGAGTTAAACAAAAAAAAAAAAAAAAAAAAAGAAAAGAAAAAAAAATTAAATGTTTTGTTTTATTTATATATATATATATATATATATATATATATATATATATATGTAATGCTATAATGTCTATATCATAGGCATTTGCAATGCTACAGCTGAAAATTTGCATGTAGTGTTAGAGGTCTTCTAGGAAAACAGTTACTGTTCTGGAGGTGGTGCAGAAGGCGACCAGGATAGTTACATGAAGGGTGAAGAGCAACTAAGGTACCTTGACGTCTCTCATACCTCTCAAACTTTTAGTGCAAAAAAAATTAGACAAAGCCAAAAATAATGGGGGACAAAGGTCAAAAAATAGGGGCAATTTCTAAATATTGCTCCTATAAACTTAGAAAGTTGTTAGGGTGACAGCTTCTGTACTAGCATGCATTTTCTGAAGGGTTTGAATTCTGAACCTCAAACTTCTGTCATTATTTAGTGACTTCAATAATCCTCAATGCTTTTCCAGAAAATCTCAGATTTTATGAGGAACAGACCAAAAATATGAGATAGAAATCTGGACATTCTGTGAAAATATGGACAGTTGAGAGGTCTCTCCATCAGGAAAGTGGAGAAGCAGTGGTATGTAAGCTGCTCAGAAGGAAATAAGCTGACTTTGCATTGGAAAGGAAAGAGAGAGTGAGTGGGGATTAGGGGAATATGACCAACAGGTCAAGGATGCACAGTTTTACTTAGATAGGAGAAGTACTTTGTAATTGAGAAGCTGCTAAATAGGTGTAATCTACTGACAAAATTAGCAGTAAAAAGGGATGAAGCTTTTTAAAAAGCTTAGGATTTTTGGAGGGGGTAAAATATAAGAAAGAGGGTACATGTTTCAACCACCTGTAGAACTCAAGTAGAAGGTAAATACTCCCATCTCCTTCTACAAATTTTTGTATGTAAAACCCAGGAACTGCTGAGTATTTCCATGCCACAGCAAGTACCCGAGCAGCTAATCATTTGTTTGTGGTTTGGATGTTATGCCACATCTACACTATTTACAGGTGCTACAGAACCAGGTGCAGCAGGACCGTGACATGCACTTCTTATAGCACCAGGTGCAGCAGGACTGTGACATGTTCTTCTTACACCACCGGGTGCAGCCGACCGTGACATGCACTTCACAGCACCAGGTGCAGCAGGACAGTGACATGCACTTCTTACACCACCAGGTGCAGCAGGACCGTGACATGCACTTCTTACAGCACCAGGTGCAACAGGACCGTGACATGCTCTTCTTACACCACCGGGTGCAGCAGGACCGTGACATGCTCTTCTTACACCACCGGGTGCAGCAGGACCGTGACATGCACTTCTTATAGCACTAGGTGCAGCAGGACCGTGACATGCTCTTCTTACACCACCGGGTGCAGCAGGACCGTGACATGCACTTCACAGCACCAGGTGCGGCAGGACCGTGACATGCTCTTCTTACAGCACTAGGTGCAGCAGGGCCATGACATGCTCTTCTTACAGGTGCTGCAGGGCCGTGACATGCTCTTCTCACAGGACCAGGTGCATCAGGGCCATGACCTTCCCTTCTTGTAGCACCAGGCACAGCAGGGCCATGATGCTCATTTCTTACAACACCATGTGCAGCAAGACTGTAACATGCTCTTTTTACAGCATTAGGCAGAGCAGGGCCATGATGCGCTATTCTTATAGCACCAGGAGCAGCAGGGCTATGATGTGCCCTTCTTACAGCACCAGCTACAGCAGAGGTATGACACAGTCTTCTTACAGCACCAGGTGCAGCAGGTCAGTGATGCACTTTTTCTTACTTTTCTTAGGTGCAGCACAGCAGTGACATGGTCTTCTTATACCACCAGGAGCAGCAGGGCCATGACTCGCTCTTTTTACAGCACTAGGTGCAGCAGGGCAGTGAAACACTGCTGAACATCAGCAGCTCATCACTTGTCTACAGTTTGGATGTTGTGCCACAACTGCACTGTTTACAGGTGCTACAGAACCAGGTGCAACAGGGCCATGATGTACTCTTCTTACAGCACCAAGTAGAGCAAGGCCATGACACATTCTTCTTACAGCACTAGCTGCAACAGGGATGTGACATGCTGTTCTTTAGGTTGTACAATGACAGGTGTGTGTCTGCTAACCTGTTTGGGAAAGAAAAGGAAATACCCAAAGTAACTGCTACAGTTCTATTTACTTTTCAGATTGTTTCTGTTAGCTATTTAAAATTTGTTTTTGTTACTATTTTATCTCTTCAGAAACTTAATGTAAAGCACACTTTTTGAACTCAATGCATTCTTTTAACCTGATGGCTTTGTTCCAGTTTGACTTATAATCAAACCTTTAGTCTGTGATATGTAGTATGTATGTTATGTTCAGTTATGCTTGGCTACTAGAGTCTGTGAATTTGGCCACTTCAGTTGCTAGTATAGTGATGAATTTAGAAGGACTGAATACTGATTATTTATTGCAAGGTAGATTTTATGCAGATGTTTTGTATTATGTAGCATTTTGAAATAAATGAAATGAGTTCAAATGCAAAAATTAACTTGTGTAACAGGGTTTTCTGCTTGTTATGCAGAGTATTAATCATTCAGATTTCATGGTTATTTAATTGTATTGTAGTTGTCACAGGGTACAGAATGATCTTAAGAACAAGTCAGTCATCTATGAAGAATCACCTAGTCATGTGATTCAGTGATGTTAATACTGAATAACCGTGGACTTGTCACTCATCTATATTATTCTTCATATATTGTATACTTTAAATTCATAAAGATTGTGAGCCACTGATACTTAGAATTGATTAAATGAGTTCATAATTTCTTTGTTGACAAATGATGAATGAACAGAACTAGTTGAGTTCAAGGGATGCTTTAATGGCATTTATTAGCATCTTCCTGTGAGGAGGATTTAATTTTCTTCAACCTTCATTTACATATTTTGTGACTGAGCAAATCACTTAATCAAACAGTGCTTCCAGGTAACTACTGAAGAGGGACAGTTTGTCTAGTGGCTTACCCATTCAACAAATATGAAAAAGTAATAAAAATAATAAAAATAAAATAAAACTGCATTTCTGCCTGTGGTTTTAAGCAGAATTATCATGCTTCAATCTTATCATGTGTTTTATAAGGGTCTTATACCACAGTTGTCTTTTTCACTAATGAAAAAAAATCTTAGACCATGGCTGTCCTTACAATAATGCAAAAAGGTTAAGTCCTCAGCATTGTCAAGTATTCATTCAGCAGGAGTAGAGTCTGTAAATTAAGCAATCATTTAGAATTATGCAAATTTGCCTATTAATGCTGCTGGACAAAACATTAGCATATTACATATATTTAGTGATTCGTAAACCTCTCCTGGATGTGTGAAGGGTTCGGGGTCTCATTGCCTAAAGTCTGTACCATTTCATTTTATTTATTTATTTAACTTTGTAAGTAGGCTGGCTTGCAGATGCTTTTCAGTGATGATGGGGGCACATACACATATCACGCAAATTCAATGCCATAACTATTTACAGAAAATGCATTTAGAAGCAGGTTTACAGAGAAATATAATGCATTTTTGTAGACTGGCACTGTGTGTACAATTCTAAAAACAGCAAGAATGCATAACTATGTGAAATGCATTCCTTGAAAACTGAATATATTAGTATGTGTCGGGAGATGATGAGGGTCATGAAGCCACCACTCACAAGATATGAATTACATATATTCTGTGAAACCTGCCTTTAGATTGCTTGTTTATTCAGCTTTTTCTTTTTGAATGAGTATCTTAATCAGCTGTGGATGATTATGAAACTAGTTTTAGATGATTCATCGGATCCCCTTCCTTTAAGTGCCACAGCCTGCTTCCTTTTTATGTTCATAGGGGAATATCAGACTAAATTGAAGTGCATTCTTATGCCTGTAAGGGATACTTAACTTTTTAAAACTTAAAGTGATGGGGGCAGAAAAGTGAAACTACTTACCTGCCCTTAATCAGCAGTGACTGTTGCGTCAACAATAAGAACAGGGGCATGAGTGGTTGATTAAGTGGAGCTCATAGCTGCCCTTTGCTGACCAATGACAGGTAGTTCTAAATGAACCAAGTACTTTGTCTGTGATTTGTGAGATTCAATTTTTCCTATCAGAAACCCAGGTCATTAGTGTGATGAGGACTACATACTGATTTAATAGTAAACTTAGTGTGGCTGCTAATGACATACCACAAATATAATGGTGAAATTTTTTTTTTTTATTTTCTAAAACTCTGTGAATTATTTCATTTAGAGATGTTATAACATTTATAAAATACTACTTTGCCAGAAATATATGTGCTTAATGTTAGCCCTTCTATCTCCATAATTAAAATGCAGTTAAAGAATATTTTGAATTACTTATTGATTGTACAACATATTTTGGAAACTCTGCATGTACATGGCATGTTTGGCTTGAAACAGGTTTGAAGATCTGTACTCATATTTTAAAAAAAAAAAGGATATTACCTTTTCCTGCATTAACTGTTTCTGATAGACAAGTAGCAATATTACTTCCAGGAACCTGGTTAATGAAGAATGAGGTGGAAAAAATGACAACAGATATGTGTATTTTAGAGTTGTCACTTGTTAGTCTGTAGCAACAGTTATAAACATTTGTACAGAATCTGAAGAAGTCCTGAATAGGATGAAAGGGCTCAATATTTTATCTTGGAAATAAATGTTATCCTGGGAACTGTTTTTGGCCTGGAACCTTCTTTCAGGCTGCCTGCATTACAGTCTGTGTCTTATTGGTAGCCTTAGTAATACTTCACAGTTGGATTTTACTTAATATTGTTGCTGAAATCTGTTTACAATTAGATATGATTTCATTTATTCTTTTATTCCATATAACCCATATGACATGAAATAACTTTATTCTTTTAACATATTCTTTAATTCTATTCTTACAATGTATATATTTAATCATATACATGTTGATTTTATCCACTTCTTTTATATATTCAAAAAATCTTATTTACATAGTTTTCCCCATGACTTTTTATTCTTTTACATTTAAATAACACATGATCCATATTTTTTGAGAATGTAAACATATTCTATTGGTTTTCATTTTATATGGCATATTTCCATTTACTGGCAATTTATGTATTACCAGTCTCCACAAAAAAAAAAAAGAACAAAAAAACTTGATAGTCTACTTTCTGATTACACCATTTGCTTCTTATTTTGTAGCTTCAATGTTTTCATCTGTTAGATTTCCCCATGCATGGTTTTACATAGTATCATTGCATTCTTATACCATAGTTTTCTTTTTTCATATCATCAATTTTTATTTTCCACAAAAATAAGTTTTCTTGATAACATTTTATTTCTTTATTTAATACACTTTTTTACTCTTTTTTACTATACCCCCACATTTATACTTATATTTATGCAATTTTACTACTAATCCCTCACATCTTTCATTTATTCACTTTAACACTTTGTAGAAATTTAATGAAGCAGTATATACCAGTGTGTTAATTACCCATAAACCTCCTTCTCCTTTACTTACATATCAAACACCTCTTTTTATTGGGCTTATTACCCATAAACCTCCTTCTCCTTTACTTACATATCAAACACCTCTTTTTATTGGGCTTAATTTAGAACCCCATATACATGAAAAAAAAATATCTCCAATAATTCCTTTTCAAATACTGTTGGCAACATAAATACATTTGCCAAGTATGCTATTTTCGCATCAATACTGAATTTATCAAATAAGCCTTTCACTGAATGATAATTTATATGTTTTCCAGAAAAGAGAGGTTTGTTTTCTTTCTTCTATTGTTTTTTTCCCATTGAATTCTATTTACATCTTTATTCCCAAATGTTATACCCAACACAGAAATGTAATTCCTTGTAAAGTATATACCCCCATATTTACTACATCACCTACATTTTTACTTTTCTCTTCATTTTAAGCAATCCCTATCCTCTCTAAACACTCATTTGTATAAATTATTACTTTTTTATCCAAATTTTGTTTTTTGCAATTATTATAATGTCATTTGCATATGTTAACAGAACTGGATTTCTTAACCCTCCAGGTGTTATATACTCCACCATCTTCATTTTGTAATTTATTTCACATACTATTAACTAATGAAAACAGTATACAACTCATTGGACATCCCTGTCTAACACCACTCTTCATATGTACTCTTAGCTTAATCAGCCATTTACAAGTAGTATTACTTTATTTTTACTGCAAACTGGTATACATAATTTCCTACCTTTCTCATTTATATTATATTCTTTCATTATTACCCATAAGCTTTAATGCCCAGTTGTGTCAAATGCCTCATTAAGGTCTCCTATCATGATTTTTGCTTCTTTTCTGTTCATAATATCATCCACAATTTCTCTGTCATTAATAAGTCTTGACAACCCTTCCCCTATATAATCTATATGCTATATTTTTTTATTTTCCATTTTAGTTTCAATTCCCTGTTGTATTATTTTCATAAAGATCTTATAATCATTATTATTCAGTACTATTGGTCACCATTTTTAAATTGTCTTCTATCTTTCTTCTTCCATATGAATTTCAGTATTCTGCTACATAATTCTGTATACAAAAAACTTTCATTCAACCATTCATTAAAAATCTTTCAAAAACTTTTTTTTTGCCAATTCCCAATATTTCTGTACATTTTATACTTCCATCTAGTCCTGCAGCCAAACCTGTATGTACTTGTCCTAATATTTTATCTAGCTCATTTAAAGAAATCTCTTTTTCCAACTTTTTATTCCCCTTTTCTGTCAAGTTTTTTACTTTCCATGTTTTTTACTACCTTTTTTTTCTTTAAACATTTCTTGTACATATTGTACCATACTATTCATAATCTTTTCCTGAATTCTTTCTTCTTTTACATGTTTTATTTCTCTCATTACACTACCATCTCCGTATTCCTTTACTAATCTGCTGAACTAACTCAATACTTCTCTTTTTCTTTGTAAAAATATCTTTGCTTATATAACAATTCTCGTATTTTTTTCTTGATTTCTTTCATATAATTCTTTTTCTATATCAAATTATTTTTCTGTCATTATATTCTGAATCTTCTACTGCATCATTATATGTTCTTTTATATTTTTCTTTCTCTACTTTTCTCATATCATATTGCCACTGGAAAAAAAAATTATATTTTCCTTAAATATCATCCACCATTCAGACTAATTTTTATAAAATGTTCTCATAGTAATGTGATATTTCCATAACTGTATTACTAATCTGTTTCCTTCTTCATTCTATGCTTTTTCATTTATCCTTTTTTTCTTGATTTTTATGTATTCCTTGTTTTCTGTTATCTCTAGCCATATTGCAAGATGATCAGAAAATCCTGTTTCAACTACCTCCCCATCTCCTATAACTAAACCTTCTGATTCTATAAAATAATCTATTTTGGGTCTACACACACCACTTTTGTAAGTCCATGAATTTTTGTCCCAAAGTTTTAACTTACCACATTTTATAACTTCTAACATGTCTCTTATATCATTTCCTTTTTGTTCACACTTGCCTCTTAAATCACAAAGTCTCCTGTTATTATAATATTCATATGTATCACTACATAGTCTAAAATCTGGTAAAATAAGCTTTCCATTTCTTTACGATTAGTATAGGCATATAATGTTATAATTCTATACACTTGATCTTTCCATTTTAAATATACAATGGTTAATCTTCCCACTGTTGTTAAAATTACATCTAACATCTTTACTGTTTTTCGACAGAATATGACTATTCCAGAACATCTCTCATTTTCCAAATTCAATATTATCTTTTCTCCACATAGTTTTATTTATAGTCTTTCTCATTTTTTAAAAATCTTGTATTTTATAATATTACATCTACATCACATGTATTTGTATTACAGCACTCCAAAATCCCTGTTCTTCTTACTATGTTCTTAATACTGTTCACATTTACAGAAAGCACTCTAAATTTTTCATTTTCCCTTTTCCTTAGACTTGTTTCATAAGTTCATAGCCAATTACTAGGCTGGGTTTCTTAATAAGCCATTCTACGCCTAGCCAATTTCCCTTCCAAAGGCATGAATCAAACACTGTACCTTGTGCCTTTGAGTCAAACACCCTAACCTTTATACCAACCCCCAATCATTAGTTGTATATATTCTTTTTCATCCATTTCATTTCTTTTTTTTTCTTTTGTACCTATCTCTTTAAATTTTCTTTTTGTGTCTTTTACCCTTTTACAAATAGAATTCCTTTTTTCTGTTATTACCTCCCAATTTATGTCTTCTTCATCACTATTTCAAAACATTCTTCTATGTCCTCTTTCTTATTTTTTTCTCATCTAAGTTTTCTTCTATTTTTACTGCTACCAAAATGTCTTCTCTTTATTCATTTTCTTCTATTTCTGTTTCTTTTTCTTTTTCCTTATTCTTATTTTTATTTTTGTTATCCATCCATAAATGTCCAATTTTGTTACATGTATAACATTTCAATTCACATTTTTTATTGTGTCCCATTTCTCCACAAATTTAACAATTTTGTTTTGTCACCATTACTTATCAAATGTCCTTTTCCTAAAAAAAAACATGTTTTGGGTTTATCCCAGAATTTTACAACACCCCTATTGCCATCTACAGAATCTAAAGCTCTTTTTATATCTAAGCTAATTAGGGCCAATTTCTTGCTCATTACTTTTGCTAAATCTAAGATTGTTACTACATTTTTATATTAGCATATGTTAATCTATTGATTACAAATCCTGTTTGACCTTTATCAATTCATTTATCTATTGTTTATCTTAATCTTGTTGCAAAGATGGAAGTAACTATGTTATAGTCTAAGAATGAAATAGGTCTATATGAGGAACTAACTTATTATCCTTTTCTTGTTTAAATATAGGTGAGATTACAGAAAATTTCCATGAGGGAGGAATTATTTTGTCACTCTGAATTATCCTGAAAATGTCATTTAGTAATTCTAAAATATTTAATGGAAGCAAGCTATATAATTCCATATATAAACCATCTAAAGCTGGAGCTTTACCAGTTTTACCTTTTTAAAAGCTTCTTTAACTTCTGTTCGGGTAATAGGCTTATTCTGTCATTAAGTGTATTATTAATATTTTTCTTTTAAATAATTATCAATTTTGTAATCATCAGGATTATTATTTTTATATTTAAGATCTTCATGGAAGTTTTTAAAAATGTTAAACATTTCTCTATGTTAGAAGTAAGCTTATTAGTATGAGGATTTCAGTTATTATTGCTTTGTGCTTTTTTGCTTAACATCTTACTTCTGTTAGCTAATATATGTAGATTTTTTTAAAGTAATCACATAATTTTATTTTTATAAAGCTATCTCCACTTCATACATTACAATTGTTTGATATTTTGTCATTAATTTTATGATGACTTCAGTATTACCTAATTTCTTTGTTTTTTACTTAAACCTTGCTTTGTGTATTCATATTGTATTTCTAAC
This sequence comes from Protopterus annectens, assembly GCF_019279795.1. Classification (NCBI taxonomy): domain Eukaryota; kingdom Metazoa; phylum Chordata; order Ceratodontiformes; family Protopteridae; genus Protopterus; species Protopterus annectens. The sequence goes on from NC_056741.1 coordinate 1,970,875,586, forward strand.
AAATAGTTATCCCACTGTTTCATTTTATTACTTGCCTGTCTTCCCATTCTATCTTTAATATGCATTTTTAAGGAGACTAATAGTGTGACCTTACTAACTTGACCATTATTCATTCAAAGATAAAAAAAAATCTCAATTTGTTCCTTGTTAACTCGTAAATCCTTTTAATTTCATCATATATACTGAGATTCTATAAATAATCTGAAATTTCCTTATATCCTTTAATATGTTAATACTTAGTGCATTATGATCAGGTAAAGGGCAAGGAATAGTTTTTAAATAATTCACTTTATTAAGTAAATCTGTAGAGACATAGATACTATCCATTCTAGTTTGCATCCCATGCACATAAGAATAATGACTGAAGAACAATGACTTATCTTCTTTTACTAATAAATCACCTAAATTATTATTGCCAATCCATATGTTTAGTGCTTTAGCTGATGCCAGTATATTTGCTTTCTTCTGTTCCACTTGTATCTTCTATACTAGATGTGCAGTTAAAATCACCTGCTAAAATTAAATTACTCTTCCACTGACTTTAGAGTAAGTTTAAATGATCTTTAGCTACTCTTGCATCTATAGCAAGTGTATACAGTTTCCCATTATATTTAATTAATATTGGAATCATTAATGGATTCCATGGCCTTGGGCATTACAGAATATTTTTGTCCAAAATATAGAACTTCCTCGTCTCTTTTTGTTAAAAGAAGCAGATGATAACATTTCATAACCTAAATTATTTAAATATTGTATATCCTTATCTATCAAGTGAGTCTCTTGCAGGAATATATCTCCTCTATTTAATTTTATATATCTCATTAATGATATCTTTTTGTTGCCATTATTTATCCATTTACATTAATAGATAATAGCTGAAAACTGTTAATACTATGTATTTTAAAAAGATTTATTTTAAAAGATAATATGACACATTTATCCAGCATATTAATTCAATTGTATGTAAGACTGTAATGCATTCCTCTAACACTGTCTTAACCTTCCACATTTTTAATTCTTCCTTTCTGCAAACTAAAATATGAAAACTCATAATTAGCAAAAACAAAGGCAAGACTACCACTGTAACTGTATATGGTGCTAATAAAACACAACCTAATATGGATACAAAAGTTCCTAGTTTGCTTATGAAGTAGACAAACTTCTATACTATCTGTCTACCTACCAATACTTAAAGATTCATCAAAAAAACTAGCCAAAAGTTACCGTGACTTACAAATAATCGATATATTATATATGTCAACAATAATAAGACAATATTAATTTAGTTATATATTTAGCTATGTTAATAGTTTATATTGTAATGTTTCTCATTCTTTGTAATTTAATAGTCCTCTTCTATTAATTACAAGTATTAAACAATCTAACAAATAGTGTACTGTATATCTATTTATATAATAATAGTATAACATATACATTAAATATTCATAAATTATTCACTCATTCAGTGTTATTATAACTAAATTTCTAAATACATAAGTAGAGTGGGACCTGAAGAGATAAAAAATATCTGTAAACTTACAGGTAACAAGGTGTCTTTTCACATTAAACTATTATACAAAATGGAAATCAATGCAGATATATATTTATCATGCTAAAAGATGAACACATATTTTATAGATCTAACAAAAGTTCTGAATTAATTTTTAAAGTACAAGAGTCTGTATGTCAAAATTGTATAACACTCAACATGTCAACTATCAAAATATTTAAAAATCGTTTAGCTTATTAAACTACTTCATAAAATATGTACATTACTGAGGTCAAAGAGAATGTCTTGCTATTTCTATCTAGTCCAAAAATATTTGCAGTTTATATTGTATTCAAAAGCTACAATGTGCTTAATTCAAATTCCATTCTCCCTTCTCAGGTTCAAACATATTGAAAAATCTCTTTTACTTTCAATCAAAATGGCTGTACTGGTTCAGGAATATAACACTCAAATTTCATCTCTGATTTATGAAATTAGTTATTTCCATTAGTCTTAGTGAATCAAATAACATACAGTATGCAAAACACTTGAAATTTCTACTTTCAGATTATTTTTAAATATTAATAAATGTTTTTCTATGTAAATTGTATGAGATCTTGTACATTCACATTTCTGCCATATACATGTATATGTAATACATATCTTTCTTGTAAGCAGTTTATTTAAATATATTTTTCTGCCTTATTTTCCCTCTAATATTCTACCTTATTTTATATAACTTGTATTTCTAAAATCTTCCATCAAAGAGCAATTTAATCCTCAGCTCTCTGTTAGAAATTATAGTATGTGTATATATTTCTTAACTTACTGATACTGTTCTTATATTAATCTTAAAGAATAGATATTTCATTAATTGTGCATTTGCATATTACTCATAAGATGTTTATTCTTCTTATTAATTCTAGTATTACAAACAATCTTGAATTCTGGCTTTTTTAATTTGAATGTGTGTTTTTAGCCATTGTGAACTGCTGTTCTGATCTAAGCTTTACATTATAAATTGATTACAGCATGCGAAAATGTCATCTCACAGCTCATAGCAGCTGCTAATTTCCTCCGTAAGTTTCTCATTCTCCATAATTCTTTTAAACTGTTCTAATCAGTAACAAACATATAGCTTTACTTCTTTCTAATAATATGTACAGTTAGAGTTAATAACACTGCATAAGCTATTAATATTCAGCAAAATGTAAGCAAATTATATGTCAGCAACAGCTCAGTGTAAAACATTACTATAGCTTTTATTTTATCAATTCTTCACTTCTAAGAAAAGAAAGAATGTTATTTTGGGTAGACTTCTCATGTGCATACTTGAAAAAAGAAAAAGAAAGTTCCTTTCTGTTTACACAGACATTGGTGCTGAACTTTGATCTGAAAAGAATAGAGCATTGGGACACAAGTGAAACATTCTGAAGCTTTCTTTAAGAGTTACTTGCTTCATAAATGACCTATGAAAGGAATGTGTTACACAGGAACAAAGAAAATAAAATCACCAGCACTTTAACACTTCTAATTAGCTTATTATTTAGATCTGACATTCAGTTAACCCAGCAGTGCTCATTCTAACCAAAGTTAGACAAATAAAATAAAATTCTTAACTTATATGAAATATATTTAGTCTTTCACTGTAAATATAGTAAAATAGTAAAATTAACCATTTATATTCCTCATCATGAAAAATGTTTGGCTTAAAATATAAATACATACTTACATATGTTTTGAAGCTTAAAGTCCAATACAAACCTTTACTTAAAGGGCAAATATTTTGTTTCAGAAAATAAAGCTCCTTGAAATCAAAGAATAAAAGTCACTTGTTTTTAAGATTTTTAATTTTGGGAGCAGTTTTCCAGGAATTCAGCTCACTCTGTCTCTTAATGGATATATTGCTCCACTCCATTTCTTCAGAATCATTAAGGATTTTGTTGTTGTTAACAAAAGTGGATGCCTTCTGTAGCATGCCAAATATTTTAGTTCTTTCAGAAAGAAATTATTTGAACTTTGCAGGAAACACCAAAGTGGCTTTAATATTATTATTTTTATGCTCCTTGATCAGCGGTAAACAGGAATTTCTTTTATTCATTACGTTACTGGAATAATCATCGTCAAATTTGACTACATGTTCACCTATTTTAAGAGGTTGGCTGGACCATGCTGTTTTTAATATTTGATCTTTTTTCTAAGCTAGATATAAACTTAACTATAATTGAATGTGGTAGCGAGTTTTCCTTCTTCAAAGGTGCTCTCAGGGATCTATGTGTCCTTTCAATTCCAAAAGATAAAGTTGTAGTAGATATAATGTTTTATATAGCCAGGTTGTTAAGAAGTTTGTCATATTGTCTCCCTCATACCTTTCAGGTATACCATAGATTCTGATGTTATTTTGCCTCAGCCTAGTTTCTAAATCATCAGCTTTATCTCTTATCCAGTTATTTTTTGAAAAGAAATTCAGTCTGAGACTCACTTTTAGTTATCCTCCCTTCATGATCATTTAAAGATTTTTTTCAAACTGATGATTTGTGCACTTTGTTGTTTCATAAGGATTTCTAAATGTTCCATCTTCTTTCTGGTCTCTTCTTTGAAACTTTTTGTTTTGGTAAACGGTTTGTCTGTTTTAAGCAATACATCATATGTGCTAGATATTATTGACTGGATGTCTTTTTAACACAAGAACCCTGAGTACTATTTTTTCATGTTGAAGTTTAACATGCAGTTGAAATTCTGACAGTAAAATTACAGCTTTTGACGTACTTGAAGCTATAAATCTTTTCTCTGACTATTAATGAATAAAATTAGCTAACAAGTGTCTCCAACTTTTTAATATTTTGATTATATTTTCTCTCAGAGAAAAGTTCTAAGTCACAGAGCTTTCAACACTTGTTGCTGTCAGTTAGTCATCTTGGCCACTGGTTGCAATCTTTCTTTATTCATATTCTCTAAGAAAAATTTCCATTAAAAAAACTGTCTCAAATATAATGTTACAAAATGGTCTCTGTTCATAAGAATAAATGCTCCTTCATGTGTTTTTATACCCAAAAGAGCTATTAAACTGTCCCACACTTCATACCTGTCCATTTCTTTATCTTCTTTAATTTGAATCCTTCCTGTGTACTTCAATTTTTCATTTTATTCTGCCTTGTTTTCTGCTACTCTACCTTTGTCTTCATTTGCTGTCTCTGCGTATGCTTTCTTTTCTGTCTTACCACTATTCTTTAGGATTGCCTTGCATCCTCCTTTTGTATTTTCTTTGTAATGTCCCCCCAGGAAACATCACTTTCATTTTTGGGCTCACTCTGCACCACCTTTTCTTTAGGTAAATCATCCCACAACCCCCATGACTGGAGGGTTGTAATTATACATCCAACATTTGCTGACGCATCTCCATCAAATAGATTTCTTTGAAACAGTTCCTCAGAATCCTGCCCACATTCTCCGATCTTGATATTTGATTTCTTCTCCATTTCAATCACCACTCCATCATCTACTTCTCTCCCCATCTGCCTCCCTGTTTCTCTGGGCCACCTCTGTGCTTGGAATATCCTCTAGTAGAATAAATACCACACTGGATCTCCCCTGAAAAGAGGCTACTAGCCTAGTGGGACTAACATAGTCAACAAAGGATAAATAAAATACAATAAATACAAATGAAATTAATATTTGTGGTCTAAAGTTACATACTGAAAATGTTATGAATGACTTATGGTGACTATCAAGAACAAGTAGGAGAAAGCAATAAACTATCATCAAGTTGCAGTGTTATGGATAAACAGAAATTAAGATGTAGCACTTTGTAAATATACAAAAATATGCTATATTATATTGTGTTATATTATATATTATATTACATTATATTATATTAACAGTGAATATTGAGAGGCTTTCGCTAGTTGGAAGGTAATGCAAGATATCAGCTGAAAGTTGAAATCTCCGTGGACAAGACTGATATTTGTGCAAAACCTCTCTATAGTATGATGTAGAAATATCCCCATTTATTTTAAAGAACAATTATGTTTATTATTATATTTTTCTAATTTGTTGTTAGTATCTCTTCAATTGAATATATCAAACTTCTGGATAAAGTTTTATTTTAAAGTTGACATCCTGGCAGATAAATCTGATACTGTTAGTAGAGTCTAGCTTGGTTATTGAGAACTTGCAACCTATTTACAACAGTTAACAAAATAGGCATTAAATTTGTATTTTTTTAATCACATATAAAATCACAGTTGTAAATTGATAAACCAATTCAAAGGTCTCTGTGTGCTGAACAATTTTTTTTTTCAATTTTTTGAATGGGTAATACTTCAGAAGTAATAAATGAGTATATGAACAATGATTCTGGAATATAATTTTCCTGAAAAAAATGTTTAGGATGCTTCATTGTTTCTTGTAGAAAGTTAAAAGCTAGCATTCCCGAGTTCTCCTGTAGAGGATAATTTGACATAACTGAGGCCACAGGCCATTTAACAGAAGTTTCATGTTGCTTGCTGAAGTTAGTTGTCTTCTCTGGTCACTCTCTAATTCTTCTAATAATTAAAATTACTCATCTGTATACTGAAAGTAGTTTATTTGATTCAGTTTTTGATTTATAACAAACCAATAATCCTTTTCTATCTTAATTTAAAATGTGAAGATAATATTTGATTAAATGTTAACTAGAATGGAATGGCCCCAGTAATATATTAGGATTGTGTACTCTTTCTTAACCAAATTAATTTGGCTTTAGTTTTACATCCAGAGATGAACTGTTTACCACTGATTTGCTCGGTGTTTGTGGAGAAACTTATTGATGTGACCATGTGTACCTTTTCATATAGAAAATCTTTCTCTAAAAATGTTCCCCTCTCTGCTACTTACCTGCCACTGTTCACATATAGTTTAAGATATACCCAAATCTTCATTCACACAGCTGAAAAGACTCTTTTCTGAATAACAAAATTACCACTTGCTACACTAAAGCTTAAACATAGATTCAAATGTAGGGCATACAAGTCTGAGTTGACAGATAATGCCAAGATAACTGTGGATGAAATGCCCAGGATCAGTTTATTAACTCGCATCCAAAAGAACATTGGTGACCCCCACTTCTAACATCCCTAAATTCATCAATACATTTGGAAACAGCTCTATCCACATAGAACAAGCTATTGAGAATCACAGCCCCATTTTGCTTTATGGTGAGTTTTTTTGGCAACATTTTGCCTGATACTTGTGACTTTACCCATAGACATGGTAGGAATCTATCTGAGTTGTTGGGTAATCATGAAAAGCTGATGGCAACTTTATCATTCCTTTCTGCATCCTGCATTAGTTGCGTATCATATCATCACTATAATATATGCCCATATTTTCAAAATAACATTTATTTTCTAATAAGTTTATGCACGAAACGTATGATAGTAAATTGCACCTGAATTATAGCAGTGAATGGGTATTAATTTATCAAAACATTTTGGCTCATTTTATGTTCTTGTCCCCTGAAATTTCACTATAGAGAACAACTTAGTTGATATCACATGTAACAAAGTTAAAACATATACTATATCATCTATCAGCTGCTTTCACTCTTGTTGCTATAGATACTTATATTTGTGCCAATTACTCTCCCACAAAACTATGCAATAATTTAAACTATAAGTAACAAAAATGGATAGTTATTACTGGGACTGTAATCTACCCTGGTCTTGATGACACTTTTTGAATTATATATTTCTAATATGCTATATAATTGTTAGGGATGACTTCCTATAACTCTTCTAGTTTATTTTTTATTCTCTGTCTCTCTTTTAATTCCTACAGAACCGAGACATTCTTTACTTTGTTGGGCTGATGTAGCTTCACAGTATATGCCTATGAGACTGGCTTTATATTTCCGTGATCTGATTATCTAGGTTCTTCTGTTGTTTAATACTTTTTGGTCAGCATTCCTTCCGCCTTTAGGCTCTGTTGTGAGAAGGTGATACCATAAACACCCTTTCCTTTTTACTGCTACAATTATTGTTATCTAATACTATATGTACTTGTGTTAGGTTTTTCATAAACAAGTGGAGTAGTAACTAAATACCATTTTTTTATATTTTTGCCCATTGCACTTTTTTCTGATCGACTGTATTATCGGGCTGCAGCATCCTTACTAAGCTCTGACAATGTTTGCATTTTACGCACCTTACTGTCTTGTGCTTTATCGACTCTGAACATACTGATTTGTTGAATAAGCATCTTTTTGAAGTTCTGCTTTTAACATTGTGGATTGACTGATACATTTTATTTTCTTTGTTATTTGTTCATTTTCATTTATTGTGATTGATGTATTCTTTTACATAATTATGTTACTATTATCTCAAAATCAAAAATAATCGAGTGTTTTTAGATTTCCTAAAGAAGCTGATTTTATCAGTGAAACTGGTTCTTTTTTACTGCTTCTCGACTGAACCATGTTTAAACAAAATATTGAACCATTTGCTTGCTCACTGTTTTTGTGTGGTATTTCCTGCTGTTGACTCAGGGAGTCAGAGCCTTATAATGATCAACATCTCAGAATGTTCAGGAATAAATGTAAAACTGACACTGAGATGACACTCTAGTGATGAACACTGAATATTTTGCAAAAGTTCTTAATAATCTAAAACAGTTTGTAAGGGTATCTCTGCATGATTCATTACAGTTAATTATCTGTTGTTTAGCTGACACATGATTAATCTGTAAAATAAAACACCTAAATCTTCAGGAAGTCACAGGCTGAAAACAATGACATTCCTGAGGGTGCAAAATACATATAAACAATTCTTTTTTTTTTTTTTTTTCAGCGGGCATGTTTCCCCTTCGCCCTCAGTCCCTCGATATGGGAGAAACCTGCACCCCAATATCTAAATTGTACCTACTCTAACATCAGAGAAAGAGGGTGGAAAATGCAAGCAAAACTCATGCTCTCCTTTTTCTCTCACTCCGTATTACATTTAATTTGTGACCTAGGCATCCTCGATGGAGCTGAATAGGTGTCCCGTTCTGATGTTTACAGACTGACTGTTTAGAGATTTGGTAAAGCATAGGTTTCCATCTCTGAAAACAAAATAAACAATATAAGAAAATGGAAACTAGAAGTGTTGACACCCTGTCTCACTGGAACCCCAGTTCTTAGCACGTTTCCAAACCAGACCTCTCAGACCATTCCTTAACTGTAGCAAAACCTCATATTCCAGGCTATACCTGTGAAGTTCTAGTACCAGAGATTTTATCCCTGGCTGCATTGCTGTTATCCTGTATTCAACTACCATGTTTTGTGTTAGCATGCACCAGCTAAGCTGAATGAAATGAATGGCAAAAGATAGTTTTGTTTTGATGGTAGGTAAAAGGAGGACTCTTCTTAAGCAGTGTCTCCTGGGGGAGACCAGAGAAACGAACTAGCTGTTAGGTAGTCTGTATATGCACAAGGCTGCCAGGTATGAGCAGATGCATGTGGATCTGCATACTACACCTGAAGAGTTCATTAGCATATAGTGTGTGTAGTGCTGCAACACTTGATAGGATGGGGAAAGTAAGACACATAAAAGCCCTGGCTGCTTGGACTTAATGAATAGTGAAGCTTCTAAAACAAATAGGGAAAGCAGCTGAAAGGATATAGCAAGGGGTATAATGCAAACACGTGAAGATGCAAATAGCTAAGAAGGTTCTACATAAAACTGAGAGTGATGGCTCTGCTAGTGCAGACAGGCATGCCCAAGTTCCATAATCAGAAATGTGAATATTGGACAGTTGAAAAGTATGCCCTCATGGCTTATCTGTGTGCGACAAAAGCTCTTTTCGTAGCCTTTCCGTTTTTCCCTGTTTATAAATATGTAGGATTCTTGTGGGATACTTGTAGCAATGATAACAGAAATTCACTACAGTGATTAAACTATCCACCTGTGCAATAGGTGCCCTTAGCTAGACAGCTTAACTTGCCGACATCTTTTTTCGGACCTGGAAGTCGAGCATTGTTGCAACAAACTTGTACCAAATATGTAAGAGGCTAATCTTGTACTGTTCTACATAAATTAAACTTCCAGATAATAGACTTGCAGTACTGGCATAACAGTATCATTACTAAGAAATGTAGTCCTGTGCAAAATTTGTACAGTTGTGTAGTGTATTTGCAGTATATGTATTTGAGCTTAAAGAGATTGTAAAAAAAATCAGTGTTGGCAGATGGATGGAAACATAGCGCTTCAAGTGTCTGTTTCCTGAGTGCAGAAGACTGCCTCTCAAAATGATGAACAAGCAGATAAAATATTAAGAGTTACCATTAGCTTTAAAGAAACACACAGTTTGGTTATTTATTTATTTGTGTGTGTGTGTGTGTGTGTGTGTGTGTGTGTGTGTGTGTGTGTGTGTGTGTAACAGTTTGTTTTACTGATGAAACCATATGATTCCATTGTTATCTACCCTGAATTTTTCACTTGGAAATCTTAACAAAGAATTCATGACATAGCCTTTAAATGCAGAACATGGAATTTTTATGAAGAAAAATAAACATTTCCTTAAAATGAGGTATAGTTGCACTGCTTTTTCTTACACAGACTGATTCTTTGTAAAAATGTGTATATATTAGAGTCTGGACTGCCCAGCATGAGTTGTGTGCAGGATGATTTGTAAATAAACACATGCAGTTGTACCAGGTATGCCTGTGAACTAAAGGAGAAACTTACTGCCACCTGCTGTTTGAAAATAGGTATAGCTTTCTAGCTTGTTGGCAAGGGATTTTCATACCCAACCAAATGTTTGCTGCTTATTAGACACTGAAGTGTTTTAGAAGAGCATTACTAGAATTTGCCTGAGTGGCTGAGACATCAGACTGATTTCCTATGATATGATCCAGTAATCTAGTCAGAGACAGACCTGTTGACGTCTTGAGTTCCAATATTTTTTTATTGCTACTGCTTGTAGCAGCTTTCTGACAAGCTTATCAGCTAAGTCTTTATGTATTTGTAAATTTTATAGAGTAATATTGTTCCCTGGCAATGTTTTAAAGACGTAGTTTTTATCCACTGCTGAAAGAGTTTTGCTAAAGTTAGCTTACGCTTTAATCTTTAAAGCCACAGCTGTGGACAGAGTACAATGCAAGCAGAGAATAAAGTGATCATAAAAGGAAATAATACAGTTCAGAGAAAGCCGAAGCATTAGTCCTGTAAGTAGAGAATGTGAAAGCAGAATGTTATTAAGTATGGTATCACATATTTTATAGGGATTTAACTTTATTTATTTATTAAATGGTAGTTAAACTGATATTTTGCAGACCTGAGCCAAAGAGGCAAGGGCAAATGAACTTATACGCTTTCAAATTTTAACACTCTTGAATTAAGTTGCAGTTTACCATTCCACACACGTAGCCTGAAAAACTTTAATTGTAGGACAGATGGCTTAGTACAAGAAGTGGGAGTGGGGCTCTAGAATCCAGCCTTTTCTGCATTCCCTTCATGCACAGTTAGTATTCAGTAACACAGTGAAGTTCTGTCTTATTATAAAGATGCAGAAAAAAAAAAACTGTAAGTGCGCCTGTGGAGTCCCACACCAAAGTGGGAACCTACCTGTGCAGGGCAGACTGTATCCAGCCTAAAAACTCTAAATGCCATGCGAAGAAATTCAGTTTAAGACAGAATACACCTCCATGATTGCAATAGCCATGTAGGAAATAATCAGCACCGTTTCCAATATCAGATTATTCTGTTTCAGAGATTATTCGCCTTTGTATTGAAGTTTCTCACATTAATTGTATGTACATTTCATTACAGAATTATTTTATATGTCATGTACTGGCTCTGTGATTGACATCTAATCTGTGTACCATTTTGTTGAATTCTTTTATCTTCTCCTGGACTTCTGTGATCTCAGAGGATGTTATATTAAGTAATGGTGTGCAGGGAGAAAAGCCCCTAAATTTACTAAGGGCTGATAATTTATTGTTGTGCCATTTCAACAAAACAATCTACCAATGAATCAGGAATCATGAAACTATACTGTAACTAAATTTCTTTACATGCTCATATGCTGTTTCATGGACTAATCCAGTTTAGATAAGGGAGTAAAATGTACAACAATACCCTAATGGAGAACAAACATTCCCCAGCAGAGTACTGATGTAGAGGGATTGTCTGGTAAATAAATATTAAAAAAAAGCCCATCATTTCACTGCAGCATAGTAAGCCACTGCAAATTATTCACTGAGCGTAACATAAAAAAGTAAATAAAAAACAAGAAGCAAATGTAACTATGACAGTGGGTACAAATACTTGCTGCTGTTGTATTTGGGACAGTTGAGATTCATGGGGGGGGGGGTAGTAGCTGCACAGCTTTCACTCTAAGAATTTCTTTCATTCATTTGATCACAATGAGACATCTGAGGTGTACGTAGTCAAAATAGCTCTTATAACTGCTGGCCCATTTGTGTGTGCATGCATGTGAAGTGTACGTTTCTGTGTATATTTGTGTGGATGATCCATTATTTCCATGTAATGGCCTATCCATGTTTTGATATTGTAAACTGTTTCTTGAACTAAGTGTTGTAGTATATTCTTGCATCTGTAAATATATATATGATTTTTTTGCATTTCCTTGTGTATGTAAATATATTTTGCTCATTTCTTATGTGATCCTGTTCACTTGGGCTGTGCCTACAAATGGTTAATTGAAATCAGTGCACTACACCAGTAAACAAATATAAATAAAGAAAGAATCTGTTATAGTTCAGCTAATGGAACTCTTTCAGTTTGTACACACATTCAATTCCTGCCATGTAAATGTACTTCAATTCTGCAAAGCTGTTACATGCAAAGAACTTTTGGGGGAGGGTGGGCAGATGTGTTTAGAAGCTCAGCTGAAGAGCCACATTTTTATAACATTTTTTTAAGGTCAGACTTGACTGGCTGTTTTTTAATCACTTCAGTTGTTCTAAAGGTTGTTTCAAAGACATTAGTAAAATACCTTTTCTGTTAGTGACATCAGTAAATGAGCATTTTGGCTATGGAAAAAATGGTCATAATGTTGTTTGTTTCAGCTGAAAAATATTTGAATAATATTAGTAACAGTAATTAAAACAGCTCTTCTGGTGCCATGCTTTGGTCTGTAACAATCTGAAATGCGTTGCTTGAAAAGAGTGATCTGCTTATATAGTAGTAGCTTTTTACATCTGCTTTTTTGGTGGGGAGGGAGGGGGCAGCACTGGGACAAGTAGCTCATGTGTACCACAATCTAATGAATATAGTATGCCCAGGCTACATTTTCTTGAGATGAACTGACACTTTCCCAGAATGCAATAGATTCAGAGTGAATATATTTTAGTCTGGAGAGGTGTGATTTGGCATCTGAGCAGTAATACACCCCTTGCAGTACATTTTTTGCATGTGTGGGTCAGAAGTACTACTGTAGTAGTGTTTTTTAAGAAATTTCGTATTCGGTAAGTCACTCTCCATAGCAGTCACCTTCTACAACAAGCTTTCCACAGGCAATCAGCTGACTGCCCCTGATCTGTTGATGAATTTACAGTGCACAATGAATATGTGCGTACTCTGTTAACTTCTTGCAAACCTTACCTTGATTCTATTTCAGTCTAAAAATGTACTTTTAACTTTGACTTGTGTTTTTGTGAAATCTTACATCAGTGCTGATCCATGCAGGGCATTTTAACACGTTCTGTGTATGCAGTCTGTATAACATCATGGACTTTGTCCCACAGAAAGCACAATATGTTTGAAATGGGTATCTTTAGTTGAAATTGTGACTTTTGTTAGAAAAATCAAAGTGCTTGACACAGTACACTCCATGCTGTCATTACTGCATTATGTTGTATCTTATGTGGTTATGTGTATTGCGAATTTCTGCTTAGAGAATATGTGAGCAGCAGTATGGTTGTCCTCTAATTAATCAGGAGTCTTTCAGGAAAATGGCATTTATATTGAGTGGCTAGCGCATAGTGGGTTTTAAACTGCATGCTGTATGTCTGGACATCATCTTTTTAAAGTTATTGCAGAAGCTGCTTTGGGACAGTATTAGAACATGATTGTCATTATACAATCAAATGTTCCTAAAACAATAACTCTAATTTTATTCTTTTAATGCTCTGGGATTCCCCAGATTTTTTAATTATGAAATTAATCATATTTTTGTAATACTGACTCTGCTGCTCCATATTTTGTCTATTAAAAAAAAGTAAAATAGGGTAAATCATTCAAAAGGGTATTACACTTCTTAGATTAGCTTTAAATGTATATTTTATTTATTTGTTTGCTTTAGTTCTATATCTTACTGGGCTTCTTGTTTACTAATTGGATCTGGAGAGAACAGTTCCCCAATCAAAATACAAACACAGCAGGAGAAAATGTTTAATTTGTATTGTATACACATTATATTCACTTCCATCAGTTATTAGTGATAATTATATTTCTGCAACATTTGGGTATATATTTAGGAGACATATTAAAAGTTGTTGGATCACTGTAAATCACTGGAAAAGGAGTTATAGTCTGAGTTGATCCCTCTTGTATCACAGCCAAAGTACATAAAACAGAACAATGTCAGCATGGATAAAAATATGTTGACAGTAGTTAGATATTGCTGAGTAGGATGGGAGGCCTGAGTTGAGGAGGAAAGTTAAGTTCAATCTTCTTTTGTTGACTACTTGTATTCCTCATGTTGTTTCCTTTGTCTCTGCAATGCAGAATACATTGTCGTACAGTTCCATGTGTGCCACACTTAATTTTATCTGACTAAATATTCTTGGGCCAACAGGAAGCCTAGTACAGTCAAACCTACCTGTAACGGTTATGTATATTTAATACAGGACAGATTTTCTTGTAAATGTTATTGTCATCTCTTAGACATCAGCAATTCTGTTGCCAGCTGGACGATTAGGTACTCTGCTTTACTAACCTCCACCTTGACATTGGCATATTTTATAACATTTTTGTAAAATAGTATTCTAATGTACCTACAAGGTCTTAGCTTCCAAAAAGCTCTCAGAGGTAAAAAAAAGGGATGAAAAGATCACCTTCTTCCTATTGTTGTGTAACTTGGACTCCAAATTTGAACAGTAAATTCGGAATGAAAGCTGTAAAGCTGAAGCATTTTCTTACATGGACCAGTTTCAGGAGCCCTCAAAACTGGTAACTGATTCTGAGCAGGACTTTTATTCTGACACTCCACTTTAAGGCCTCTGGAGAAAACTGGACAAATTTGTAAAAGTGAAGGGGTTAAAAAAGTTTCTTCTTGAAAAAAAAAAAAAAAAAAAAAAAAAAAGATTATAGAGAGTTTATGAAGATGGAGAAGACCAAGCCCCTGAAAGCCCCCTTGTCATCCAAGAGCACCTCTAGGCTGTGCTTCGTTAATCTGACAGAACCCTAAACTTTACCGGATCCCAGAAGAACTGGGTTCAGAACCTGAGGACAGTTCTGAAACAGTGTCCTTCAAGCAGAAGAAAAATATTCTAGATCAGAGGATACATGGCCTCAGAGTTAGAATATATAGCCAGGAGACTTATCTACCTGTGGCAATATCATTTAATGAAAGTTGTGTCTGGGTTTTTTGTTCAACCAATTGAAGTTTGCTTTTTGCCATGAAGAGGTGGAAAAAACTAAGACCAGAACTGTGAACCTCAGAACAGCTTAGGGTTAGTATATGACCATATCTCTCAACCTGCAGGCCCTTAAAAAGTAGGAACTTCCAGGTAAAATCTGTACCTCTAAGCAACATAAGCTTTGTATACCAATTAGCACATAACTCTTCTCACTTCCAGTAGGAATGTGAGACACTACCTAGAAACACATGTTTAAAAAAGGACTGATAAAAATGATGGAAAAATATAAGCACAATATCAAAAAGACAGTGCAGAATCTGTAGACTTTAACACAGGGTATTTCAAAATTCTACCACATAAGGTCAGGTATTTTTTATGTTAGAGAAAGAGAGATATAATATATCTGTGTCCTCCTTCTTTAGAATATTGTTTCTCATGCAGTGCAGTTTTCTGTGTACTACACAACTTCAAAAATCACATGTGTTGAGGGGGAATTAAAAAGTTGTGTGTGAGTCTAAATCAAGTCTGAACATATGGATATACCTTCAAAAATAGGAAGGGCTTTATTTGCTTATCAGGAGTCCCCCCTTATTGTATTTGGAACTTCTAAAGGTTCTGGAGTTCATGGCAACTTCCATTCTCACTCTCATGGCTTCACATACTAAGCTACCTATGAGGAAGATACACTGATACCTAAGTAGGCTTTGGACAGAGGACAGGGACTTCATGATCCCAAATATATAAAACAAAAACAAAAAAAAAAAACAGTAAATCTGATCAGTCAGAATAATACAGCTCAAAAAAAAGAAAAAAGGTGAAAACATGCAAACTCTATGCAGGCATTGGCTGGAAGTCAGGCTGAAACCTTTTACCTTGCACGTTAAGCCACCTGGTCTCACTTCCATCTGATCAGAGATAGAAGGAAAAATGATGGACCAGGTTAACAGCTTCATGTATCTGGGAGGAGTGGTTGAGGAGCAAGAAAGTCTGAATGAGGAGGTCAAAATTAGGATCAGAAGGGTTGTAGCTGACTGACACAGAATGTCAGGGGTAGTATATGACAGAAGAATTCCAAAGAAGCTGAAAAGTAAGGTGTACAAAACAGTAGTATGAGCAGTACTTTTATATGATACAGAAATCTGGGTAGTAAAGGCAGAGCAACTGAGGAAGGTAGAGGTGAAGGAGAGGAAGTGCCTGAGATGGGTGGTAAGATGCACACTGTGGGCCAGATGAAAAATGAGAATATCAACGCAAAAGCCAAAGCAGCTCCAGTTGCAGAAAAGGTGAAAGAGAACAGAGTGTGGGTGGTTCAGGCACATGTGCTGAAAAGCAGAAGCCAATCTGGTGAAGATGATTTGGGACAGACAGGAAGAAGGCAAGAAGGAACGAGGGCATCCAGCAAAGAGACAGATGGATTGTGTGAGAGAAGATCTGCGACAGTCAGGCATTAGTGTCGAAGAAGGCAGGAGGGTTTCATTGAATTGAGAGTGATGGCAAAAGTTGACACAACATCCTGACCCCATGTAGAAAATGGGAAAAAAGGGGACTGATGATGATGATGATGATAATAATGATGACGACTGTTAGCATCAATCCGTGTATCAGTTCCTCCCTTTGACAATAATGTTTTCCTATAGCAACATAATCATCAAAACAATTTTTAATGTAAACATTTTAAAATATACACAGTTTAAAGACTCTGCCCACATTCTTGGCCTGCTTAAAACTTTAAAATTAAGATTTGCTCATAAGACCAAATTTCAGCGCACAGTACCTTATAGAAATGAAGTAGAGATCTGTTCCATTCTACATAATTAACAGTCAGCTAAGGAGATTGGATGTTTTCATCCAGTCCCAATATGCATTCCTATACTCACAAAAATCCCAACATTTGGGCATTGGTACAACCTGTCATTGGTGGCACCTGTTTAGCAGGCCAGTATGTCTACATTTGAAGGGAAGGTGGGCTAGACTGCTTCCACATACATGGAGTGTATTTTTGTCCTAGTATTATCAAGAAATAATATAACTGTCTTTTGTTTATAGTAACATTGCTAGTTAGTCCCAAGCTACACAGTACCATTTCTGTACAGGTTGTTACACAAAGACCCCAAATTGTTTGGAGTTTAATTTCAGTTTCCCCAAAAATCTACTAAACTGGGGCTCCTGAAAAACAGAACCAAGTATGGGGTGAAAGTTATGTCAATACTTAGAGTAGAGGGATGAAATATTTATGAAAACACTATGCAGTGGTCAAATTTTACATGTTTAGTATCTTCCAGTGACAAATATACCATTGCAAATATTTCTGCTTGCTTTGAAATGGAGAATGAAATTCTTCAGTTTTCCCTCTTTCTTGGCTGTATACTTGCTGAAAAATACTTTCTCCCCGTTTCCTTTTTCCTCTTTCTTGGTTGTATACTTGCTGAAAAATACTTTCTCCCCGTTTCCTTCTGAGTGCTTCTTGATAATCAAGCTAGAAAGGGTATAACAAATAAATAAGTAAAACGTATCCATAGATTTCTTTCTAAAAGTGCATTTTTATTTAAAATGTTTATGTAGATTGTTTTGTCTTTAGTTTAGTACCTTTTTTCCAACTTTTATTGACAGCAAAAGTACAATGTCTCCAAATGTCAGAGTAACAGTATTGTAGTACATATAAAGGTGAAAAACAAGAGTTACAGCAGCTTTTTGTCTTGATGTATGAACGATAAACAAGAACGCATCAGACAAAAGACAACTAGTCTGTATTTACAGATTACATGAAGTATCATGCACTGACTCTACACATCATATGCTAATTAATAAACTATAAGGAATTTACCCTCAAGTAAATTTAAAAAGTCTGTTGCTGGAGACAAAACAAAAATATAGACCACTACTCTTGAAATTCTTTGCTTTGAGGTGCAGTGTTGCAGCTGTACCACAAACGCTGTTCATAAACTGAGAAATTTTTCATTATCTCTGCAGGTGCCGTTTAAAAGTTATGGAGATAGCTGTCTAAGCCATCTGTGGTGTGGAAGTAAGAGACATGCCCGTTATCCCTATACCCAGCAACCAAAAGCCTGGGTAGTCAAGAGTTGGTAGGGGGATCTTAACGTCCATGAGACTGCATCATATACTTTTCCCAAAATGCCCTACTTTTTTCACAGCTCCAACTCAAATGTTAGTAATCTGCACCTCCAGCATAAGCTCTCTGCAGCTTATTCTCTACCGAAAATCCTGAGTGGAGGGTGTTGCCATTGGTGGAGCAGCTCGTAAGATGTTAAGGCTAAGGTAATTCTAACCAGGATATTATCGAGGGTTAGACCTAACATGTCCTTCCACATGCTATGTGCTGAATCTTCAGGGGGAGGACAAATATTCATTAGATATTTATAAGTAGAGGAGAAGAGCCCCCTCTGATATACTGTGATGTGCACAAATTTCTTAATCAGTCCCATGGTTATATTCAGTAGTAAGGACCTAAAAGATTTCAAATTGCGTGATTTAGCTAAAGACATTAATTACAGTTACTGCCAGAATTTGCATTCCCAGTCATACATTCTAAGTAGGTTGGGAAGACCACCTGTGCC
Organism: Protopterus annectens; assembly: GCF_019279795.1. Taxonomy (NCBI): domain Eukaryota; kingdom Metazoa; phylum Chordata; order Ceratodontiformes; family Protopteridae; genus Protopterus; species Protopterus annectens. Next base: position 1,970,894,211 of record NC_056741.1, read on the forward strand.
TCAAGCTGAAAGTCCTGCCAGAAAAAAAAAACTCAGAAAATTCCTGCTCTGGCCCACTGACACCAGAATAAATGTTTTCCATCAATGCAGAAATAAGAATTATGCCACAGTCTGTCCCAAGAATTAGACATCATGCGACCTTTGAGTCTAGCAAGTGATCTCATGTTTGAAATGTTGCTCCTGTCGAGGCTCTGCACCTTGTTTCTTTCATTCAGCCACTAGATGCTTTCCCAGAGGAACCACCTGAATGTCTACTGCCACCCAGTAGATTGTAAGGAGTTGAAAATGGCTGCTGCTTTTGTATATTTTTGAATGTCTGGCATGCCCATACTCTCTTGATGAATTGCACACAAAAGCTTCCGCTGGGAGATTCGAGGAGGTTTGCCTTGCCAGAGGACCGATATTAACACTTTTTAGAATGTATCTGAGTATTGAATTGTATCTATAAATGGGATATGCATGATAAAAAACAGATATGTGGGAAAGAAGAACATTTTAATGGCATGAATTTTGGCTAAAAAAGGAAGGTTTAATTTTCCCAGCCTGGTAAATGCATGCAGAGTTGGTTTGAGGTTCAAGTCAAGTATTTTCCAGATGTCATCTATAATGTGAATAGTCATATGTATATATAATGACTCCACCTCTACACTGGCTGCTGCTATTTGTTCCTTTTCTTCCATGGCTGCCTGATTTAGAGGAAGAAACTTACATTTGTGATGATGCAGCACCAAAGCTGAGATGGAGCCAAAGAGTTTCAGGGGGTTAATAATGGAATAGAGGTGTGAAACAGGATCTTTAACCCATATAACCCCATAGTCTGTGAACCAGGACGATGAGAAAGAAAAGTCTGCTTTGCCGAAGATGGACATTACTGAGGAGTATTGCCTCAACTATGAAGATTGTTTCTAGTGCTAGCACAAAAAGGAGTGGGAAGAGAGGACAGCCTTATCATGTTCCTCTTTCCAGCTCAAATGGTGATGATACAATACCATCTCTGCAGATTTGGTCCAATGGATTACTGTATAATAGCTTGCATCTCACTAGGAAAGGGCCCTTGATTTCAAAGGCTGCCAAAGCATCCCACAAAAAATCCCAGTAAATGAAGTCAAACACTTCCTGGAAACCCCAAAAATGTTGGGCTTTACTTGTACTGTGTGAGGCACAACCAGAGACGGATACGCTCCAGACTTCCCACCTGTCTTTTTACAGTGCCTTGCTGGGACTTGTGTATCAGATTGGGCAGCACTGATGTTCTTCATGTTTCACTGTTGCAGTCATCACATTTGGGTTATCTGCCTGCAGGTAGCCCTCAGCCGGCCTGAATACCAGAGTCTTGGATTCCTGCATCAGATGCTGTCCCGTTTTCCATGATGTCAGGTCGTCAGGGGTATAAAACATGCAGCCGATGCCATTACATCAGTCTTTCTTGCCGCACGGCGCCTGAAGCAGAAGAGTTCGCAAGTGCCGGTTGGCCGACTCCTGAAATTTTTGTTTTCGAGTTTCAGAACCGAAGTCTTCAAAAAAACTAAGTACCCCATTGAGGAATCTTTTTCTTGCTCTTAACCGATGTCAGTAAAAGTTAACAATTGTATTACCTGTGGAAAACAAATACCTCATAAAGATTTTCATTTGTACTGCATTCCTTGCTTAGGCCCAGACCACGACGTCCCTCTCTGTCAGTTTTGTGTCTTATTCAACCCCTGAACTATTCATCGTTGGGCTATATTTGCAGCAAATTAGTTTGGTACTCAGTATAACTATCCAGAAATGGCTTTGGTAAGCCATCCAACTACCGATATTCTGAAAAAACGTAAGGATAAAGACAGAGACAGACTGCATAGATCCAAAACTGCCGACGACGCTTCCTTTAAGCTAGTTGCCAGTCTGCTGGTACTCAGTGAGGTGCTTTCGCAACCCCTGATACCTGCTACTTCAGATTCGCAGGCCTCTACTCAGACCCATTTGGAGTCCAGTATGCCGCGAGATGCTTCTTTGACTATGGAACCTGCGGATGTTTCTACCTTGGATGGGTCCGGAGCTGTTGTGCAGGTACCAGCTTCTGAGGGAGTATTCAGGCCTACAGACTTGCATGTTAAACCGATGCCATCTTCTTCATCCAGGCTTAAAACTCACAGCATGCCTAGAAAACCGACGTCCAAACTGCATGGTCAGGCCCATATGCCTAAAAAACAAATGCTTAGAATGGCTGAAGACCTTATTACCTTAATTAGGGGAAGCCAGCCTTCCCCCTCTAAGAGACCTAGCACTGATTTTCCTTCTGATTCTTCTGATCAGGAATCTGATATTTCTGTTTCTTCTGATCACCAGGATTTGCCCTTATCTACCTATGAGGATTCTAATAAAGAGGATTCCACTCCCTCTGCTTCCCTTCCAGAAGATTTTTATTTTGGTGAAACCTTGCATGCTTTAGGGAGCATTTCCACTGGGAAAGCCAGGATTACTCTGACTCCAAAAAGAGGCTTAGTGAATTCTTACTCCTTCCTCAACACAGGCCTTTAGCTATCCGTCCTGTTCTGGACATTGTAGATGATGCTTTCCTTGAATCCAGACTTTCCCCAGACACCTTACCTAAAGCTCCCAGTAAACCTGACAGGTATTGCAGAGTACCTGACTCTCACAAGTTCCTCTTCAAGAATCCTACTGTGGATCCAGAGACCATTTCACAAGGACCAAAGGGCATTAAGGCTACTGCTGCCAAAAATCCTACCCCTTCTGATAGATATTCTAGAGTATTGGACAGATGGGGTAAGAAGGTATACACATCTGCTACTTTGGCCATTAGGGCTTTAAATTGCCAGTTTCATATGTTAAAGTATCAGCAGCATATTATGGGGCTACTTAAACAGAAAATGATGTTGATTCCTGACTGTGCTGAACACAAAGAATTATAGGATTTAATGCATTCTGTTGGTAAACATACTTTGCAATGTGATTTTGACTCTTAGAAGCATCTTGCAGGGCTGCTGTCACTGGGTCTGTACTTAGAAGGCATGCTTGGCTTAAGGAGCAAAACTTGCCAGATCATGTTAAAGCTAAATTACTGGATGCTCCATTAAACCAGGACCACCTGTTTGGCAACAAAGCAGAAGTCCTCAAAAAGATAGAGGAAAAAGCGAAATCTATGCAAACTGTTAAAGAATTTCTGCAAGTACAGCCTCCCAGATTTAGTAGGCATTGGCCTTCAAAGAATTGGTCCTTTCCAGTCTCTTCCAGGGCCTCTCAGTCCAAACCCAGGAACAGCAGACCACCTTGGTTACAGTCTCGGGCTACGCACAGGCCTAAGCAGTGGGGGGCTCCCACTTCCAAAGCAGGGAGTAGTAAGGCACCCCCATATGGAAGAATGGCACAATGACTTAACCTTAACTCTTCCAAGCCCTGCTCAACTGCCTGCTCCCTTAGGAGGAAAGCTCGCCCTGCATGCAAAAAACTGGGAACTTGTTATCCAAGACAAATGGGTTTTGAATATAGTTTCCCAAGGATACAGATTCTACTTCCACACCCTACCAACCCCAAACGGTTGGCCTGACCTACCCCCAAATCAGTGGGCAGAGGCCCAACAGCAGGTTCTCTCTCATCTAAGTATCAGGGCTATTTAACCTGTCCCAGCAGAAAAAAGGGGACACGGTTTTTATTCAAGACTTTTCCTGGTACCCAGAAAAGACAGCTTCTGGCATCCTATCCTGGACCTCTCTATTCTAAACACCTTTTTGGTAATTCCAAAATTCAGAATGCTAACACTTTAACAGCTGCTTCCTATGCTAGGCAAAGATGCCTGGTTGGCAACCTTAGACTTAAAGGAAGCTTACCTGCACATTCCAATAAGGGAATCTTGCAGGAAATACCTATGTTTCAGGGCAGGCTCCATGCAGTTCCCTGCACTTCACTTTGGCTTATCTACTGTGCCCAGGGTATTCACAAAGTGTCTAGCTCCAGCCATTGCATTTTGCAGGCAGAGAAATATTCCGATATACCCATAACTGGACGATTGTCTGATTCAGACAGAAAGCCAGGATTTGCTTTTAAAACATCTGTCATTCATAAAGAATCTTCTAACCTCACTGGGGTATAAACAAAAAGAAATCTCACCTAGTACCCTGCCAACAGATTGTATTCCTGGGAGCAAGCTTGAACAAAACTTCCCAGATGGCTTTCCTCACTCCAGAGAAACAAGTTTATTTGACAACCTGCTTTAAACTACTGGCCACAAAGACCCAGCTATCTGCAAGGAAAATTCTGCAAGCCTTGAGGTTCATGGTCTCTTGCATTCTACTAATTCCATATGCAAGATTGCATATGAGGAAACTACAATGGTACCTAAAAAGCATATGGTGTCAACATTCTCAGGATCAGGAATCAATGATTCCTATCATTCCTTGTATCAAGACAGAGTTCCTTTGGTGGGCAGAGGCCTGCTACCACAACAAGGGGCTCCCTTTCACTTTACACCACGCCGCCCAAACCCTAACAACAGAGGCATCAGACTATGCATGGGGGGCTCACTTGACAGGGCAGTGCATTCAGAGCAAATGGAACCCGAGACAGATGCACCTGCATATCAACCAAAAAGAAATGTTAGCTGTACAGAATTCCCTGACAGCCTTCAAAGACCACATTCTTCCAGGACAATTATTGGTAAAGACAGACAACACCACAGTTATGTGGTACATAAACAAGCAGGGGGGAAACCCACTCGTACCCTCTCTGCAGACTAGCCATGGCTTTGTGGAACACAGCCTTGAGTTACCAAGTGCACCTACAGGCTCAAGTCCTGCCAGGCAAGCTACATTCCCTGGCAGACAACCTAAGCAGAAATCTCATGGACCCACACAAATGGAAACTGGAACCAAAAATATTCAACCTCTTGAGGAACAAATGGGGGACTTCAGAGATAGACCTGTTTGCCTCCCCTCAGAACTACCAGTTGAACAAATTCTGCACAAGGACTTCCCACAGTCAAGCTTGGAAAGTGGATGCCCTGTCCTTTACCTGGGAAAGCCTCTCAGTTTATGCCTTCCCCCTCTGCCTCTCCTCTCAAAGGTTCTGCTAAAGATCAAACTGGACAAGCCAAGGACAATACTGATTGCACCAGTCTGGCCACGCCGACACTGGTACCCCCTCTTGCGCAGTAGGATACTGCTGGAACCATGACACCTGCCTCAGATCCCTTCCCTGCTGTCCCAGCAGGTGGGCCAGATTCTGCACCCTCAGCTTCAAACCCTGAACCTTGCACCCTGGCTAATTCCTTGAGCTTTCCAATAGCATCCCTCAGTAAGCAGGTACTAGATGTCATTCTGGAGGCAAGGAGGCCTAGTACTAGAAAATCCTATGCTGAAAAGTGGAAAAGATACTGTTCCTGGAGCCAAACTCAGGGGATGGACACAACGGTGCCCATCTTACCTCATATATTTCAGTACTTAACATAATTGCTCCACAAGGGTCTATCCTTCTCGTCAGTTAAAATTCATGCCTCTGCCATTTCAGCACATTATAATACTGAACCACCCCTCTTCTCTCATCTGCTGCTAAAGCAATTCCTCAGAGGGGCCAAACATTTAAGACCCCCAGGATAGTCCCTACTCCAGCCTGGGACCTTAACTTTGTATTGGAAAAGCTCACTCTCCCTACTTTGAGCCAGCTGGAACTGCAGAGTTGAAATTCCTTTCTTGGAAAACAGCCTTCCTTCTAGCCCATCACTTCAGCTAGAAGAGTGTCTCAATTACAGGCCCTCATGGCAGTGGAGCCCTTCATTATCTTCCATGCAGACAGGGTTTCCCTCAGGACCAATCCTTCCTTTTATGCCCAAGGTGGTGTCTAGTGTGGCCCTTAATCAGTCCATTCATTTGCCTACCTTTTTTCCCGAATCCACAAAACAAAGAACGAATATTGCACTCTTTGGATGTGCACAGACAACTTAGATTTTATTTGGACAGGACTAAGCCTCTCAGAAAATCTGAACAGCTGCTAGTTGGCTTTGCGCAGGGGCAGAGGGGAAGGCCATTTCAAAGCAAACCATTTCTAAATGGGTAGCCCATTGCATTAATTTCTGCTATAAGCACCATGGAAATCCTACCCCACAGGGGATTAGATCACATTCCACCAGGGCTGCATCTACCTCTACAGCCTTTCTCAGAGGTGTCCCTACCAAGGACATCCTAGAAGCTGCTAGCTAGAGCTCTGTACATACCTTCACCAAGCATTACCAAATGCCTATTTTTTCTAAATCCAGAGCTGGTTTTGCCACTGCAGTCTTGCAGGGCTTAATAGCTGGCCCTAATGCTCTCTAACTTCCTCCTCCCTTCCTTAGCATTGGGAATCAACCCAAATGTGATGACTGCAACAGTGAAACACGAAGAACATAGTGCAGTTGTGTACACTTACCATAAATGTAGATGTTCAAGTGTATTCACTGTTGCAGTCCTGGTTACCCTCCCTCCAGCCCCCTGACTTCTCTTGGCTCTACCTTTCCTTATTCTTTGGTGTATTTAGGCTTTCTGGTGTATTTGCTTTTTGATAGAGGGATGCCATAACATATAATTGCTTCCCATTGTGGGGGTACCTGACATCTGGGGCAAGAAAAACTGATGCAGTGGTGTTGGCTGAATGTTTTGTACCCCTGACTACCTGACATCATGGAAGAAGAGACAGCATCCGATGCAGGAATCCAAGACTCTGGTATTCAGGCTGGCTGAGGGCTACCTGTAGGCAGATAAACCAAATGTGATGACTGCAACAGTGAATACACTCAAATGTCTATCTACATTTATAGTAAGTGTACACAACTGTACTTTTCTAGCCACTGGTTCCAACATTTTTGCATAAATTTTACTTGCAGATTGAAGAAGTGAGATGGATTGGTGACCCAGTGATGATAGGGAATCCTGCTCTGGTTTTGGTAAAAAAAAGAATGGAGGCAAGTCAGAAGGAGTAGGGAAACTCCCCCGAGGATTCAGCCAACTGGTAAAGTGATAGCAGCATAGCTGACACTGTGTCTTTGTAAAGCTTATAGAAGTCCAAGTGTAGACCATCCTGACCTGGAACTTTACCTTTTGGCATGGAACAAATCGCCTGTTTAATATCCTCTAACAGTATTGGGGCATTTAGACTCACAAGATTAGCCTCTCAAATTTGTGGAAAGAGAATGCTTTGCATAAAAATGTGTTGCTTATCCTTTTCAATATGTTTGGGGCATGCATAAAGAGCAGAGTATGTTTGGGCCATGATTTTGTTAATAATGGAGTAATTATACTGTGGGAGCCCCCTGTCATCTCTCAAAGCCTCTATTGTATGTACCCTTTTCCTCTCCTTAAGAAATAGGGCCAAAAGTTTTGGCGATGTTATTCCCATTTCTCTTTTTCCCTTGCCATATGGATTGCTTTACATTCTTTCTTAAACTGTATGATGCATCATCTGAGTGTTAGGTCTGAGCACCCCTCTTCCTTGTAGGTCTTTTCTTTGTCTTTGATCATTGCTTCCAGCTGTTCACTTTTTTTCCCCAAAGCCCTGTTCCAAGATATTTTTGGGCTCTGCATCTAAAGTCAGTCTTCAGTTCTTCTCACAATTTGTTTTTCTCCTAGATGGTTGAGAGTAGCATCCCTTTCTTCTTCTTCCAGCCGCCTTCCAAATTCCTTTCTTTCAGACAACAAAGAGTAAGCAGGTCTAGTGACCATGCTTTGCAAGACAGAGGTTGGCTTGATAACAGCCATATCCAGCAGTAAAGCTGCATGGTCAGGGAAGGCTGTTGTGTGGTGTGTTCATGCTCTGGCATGACCTATTCGCATTGATAAAGATGTAGTATAATTTGTGAGCAGAACCAATTACAGGTGCTAGGAAAGTGAACTCCTAGGTCATTAGATTTAGTGCTGTCCAGGTGTCCAGCAGAGCCAGGTCCTTATCCTTCCTTAGGGAAACCTGCCATCTTGAGGATTAAGTGCTATGTTGAAATTTCCTCTATATTAAATGTAGGGGACCCCATGTGTAGAAATAGAAGAGAAATGACTGACAGCTTTGAGGGAGTCTGTGTTGGGGCAGTAAAAGTTTGCTATAATGACTTGCCAATCTCCTGCTTTTACCTTCATTATCAACCATCTACCCTGCCCATACTTCAATCATGCTTCCAGAGCCCACCTTAAGGAGCTGTATATCAATTTCATAACCCACCCCCCACTTTGACTGAATGAGAGCAGCTGGATTCCTTCATAGTTTCTGTGATACCCATGCCCTGGCCCAGCATTCAAGGATCCTCAATCCTCACCACTAACACCTGTGAGGGGCATCTCATATAGGAGGAAAGGATAATAAATACACACAGTAAAGTGCTATTTCCCTTAAGAGGGCACAGAGATCACAGTCAGTCCAGGGCTGGTCACTCCCTTGCTGTCCATGTCCCCAGTAAGATTCCCAACTGGCACATCTGTAGGGTCCAGATCTCAGCCTAGTGGGCAAGCTAAAACTTCCAGCACCCTCTATGTCCAACCAGTGCTTCGTGTCCTTGCCCAAGTAGCTCACACAGACACACACACACACACACACACACACACACACACACACACACACACACACACACACACACACACACACACACACACTTTGAGAAGAGTTTATACAACCACACAGACACTCCTGGGGAAGGCTGGCACAGATTCTCCAGCTGTGCTCCCTTTTTCCCCAGACTATACATTAGGACTAGCTGTCACCACCCACTAATATTTATCAGCTACTCAAAGGCCCTTAAAAGGGTGTGCAATTATTATTGTGCAATATTATTATCCAATTGGTAGTATAGCCCAGGGCTAAAGCTATTGGAGTGGCTTTGTACAATTTTACCAAAGGCATGCAAGTACTCTAAAGAGCTTAAATTATCTCTTCAAAAACAGCCACAGTTGAAAGGGTTTAAAAATATCCAATAATTAAAACACAAGACAATACCTTTACCACACAGTACTAGTCAAGAGTTCAGAGATCACAGAGAAATTCTTAAAATAATTCATTAGTACAGTTCTGACATCACAGAAAAACACAGTCAAATATTTCTAGTTTCTAGCTATTTCTAAGAGAAAACACAAGTCTAAGATAAACTTACATATGCAGCAAGACAGTGCTGGTGAGTTGGATGGTCAAGACAAAAATGCTTAATGCTCTCTGATTCTCTCTGTTTTTAAAATCACATTCCCGGTTCACATTACATCATTCTTCACACTTCCCTGGGTTCCCAGGCTAACAGAAACTACATTTACATTCTTTACCTCTGGGCAGAAACCGGAGCAATAAAGGACATTTATGCATGCAAATTCTGGCCATTAACTCTGGCCTTAAAACAATAGGCAGAATGCCTCACTCTAGACTTACTGGCTCTGAGTTTTAACATCAAAGGGTCACAATATGCTTTACTTGATCAGCAGAGTGCACTGTTGTTACATTTTTTTTCCAGTTCCACATGTAACATACCACTTAAGACAACATGCCTGTGGTTTACATTAATATTTACAGATGACAGAATTATCTCCAGAATTCTATTTGGCTAGGCTGGCAGCCTTCACCTGTCTTCACCCAATCTTCACAGTTTCTTTTAAGAAATTTTACTGTGATCCCTCTTTTTAGTTTGGTGTCTTGGAAGAGCACCACATAACATGGTAATGCTTTAAAGGTGGAGTAACATGCATTTGTTTTTATTCCAAGTGGAAATTCCACGTACAGTACATGAGATGATTCTGTTGGTTAAAGAATTATTGTCTAATAGTTGGCTTAGACTAACAATTGAATCCATAGCATTTGTGTTGTTCTTAGACAAAAGCACATTGCAAGAAAAATTAGACATATAACATTCACAGCAAATTTTAAAACAAAGAAAGTGTAGGCATACGATGCTAAGATAAAGGAAAAGGCACAGTGCAGAAAAAAGCAATAATCTGTGTCATCTGCAGCTGTGGCCCTGAGAAAATATGTCTGCTCCCCATTACACTCCCACCCCCCCACCCCCAAGCTGCATTTCCCACTTTCTAAGAACTCTAAGAGAACAATACTTTGCATAAAAGAAATTGCATAATAAGAATAATAACAGGACAGAAAAAAAAATTGGGGGGGGGCAATACAAGCTTTAGACAAGGTCCAGTCAACAAAGATAGGGTCCAAACCATGGCTATGGATGGCTTGCCCAAGGAACCATTGTTACAGTTGCTACCCTATTGGCAGTGAAGGAAAATTCACCCTTGATACTTTCAGGTAGGCGATAACAGTGATAGTTCCTTCTCTCACCTGTTGAGATATATGGTAGTACCCTGAAAGGGCCTCCCAAGTCCTCTACAGAGGGTTCAGGAGTAAGGAATAGTGATTCTTCATTGTCCAGGTTAATTGGTGATGAGAGCTGCTACATTTGGCCCTCTAACAGCAAACACACAAAAACAAAATCATGGATCAGGAGAAGGTATACTCTTTTTTCATTTTTCAGACTGATATTCAGTTCCTTTTAGCGCATTCTGGTTGCCTTTTTAGGGTCAGACATAGGTGAATTACTGATTTCAAGCTATTGTAGCACCCAGGGGAAATGGAGATAACTCTTAGGAGCTGCTTTTCCATGGGTGGATAAGTGTGTGTCCCTGTCTTTAGTTTATTGTCATAACTTTAGTATAGATTTAACTTATTTCAGTCATAGACGTAATTTGTTTGTTATTCATTTTAGTAAGGTTTTGTTTCAGTAAGTTTATAGTGTCAGGTTGAATATTTATGATTTAACTGTAGCTATGATACCTAGCTGCAATATCTTATATTTTTATGATATAAGTTTTACATTTGTTTTATGGCTTCATGCCAGGAAATTTAATGTTGTATATCAAAACTACCCAGGATAAAAAATTAACATGAAATGGGGTTGAGTAAAACCAAGCAGTCATGGGAGGACACTCACTGAAAAAAATCAAGTTATCACTAAAGTGATGAACAAAACAAGTGAACCAGCATATTTTGGGGTTGTTATACCCCACTGCACCCCCCATTTGAAGGGTTTTATCTTGTGTCTTGTATAATTAAATTATGCAATCATACAATAGTGGATAAGTTAACATCTCCATAAACTGAACTATTCCATAGCTGCAGTGTTTGTTTTCAGCAAGACTGACAGCTCTGGGATTTACTACAAAGTGCTTCAATATACAAGGAGTTTGATTTATTTACATCAATCCCAAAGGATTTGTTTTAATGGGCTTCATTATAACTACATGATCCCTTATTTTATTGATTCTTCATTCAGTTCCATTGTAAAGTACTTTGTAAAAAGCACAATAATAAAAGCTGAGTGGAACTGAATAATTAATTAGTTCAGTGAGCTCTGCTAAACCATGAGGTGGCTTAACACAAACCGCTTACTTAGTGAGCTACTGATCCTAGCAAATTGAAATTGCATTGAAATCAGGAGAGGGCGAGGCGGGCACAGAGATGGTTGGTGAATGGTAGGGTTTGTATACTCGTTTAAATATTGCAAATATGGAAAATAATCCATAATGTTAACAGTAAATATACATGGCACTTAACAGCAATAGAGTGGGTTTGCTTGCTTTGCACCGATGCATAAGACTGTACAATGGATATTTTGGCACACAGAACCCAACAGAAGAACACTTTAGTTTTTGGTTTAGCATTGCTGCAGTATTTTGATTGTTATTAGATGTATGCACACTGGATGCCACTGAACATAAATAGCCTGCAGTGAGTTTCAATCTGCCTCTCTTGAATGACCTCAGTTTAGTTGATTACTCCTAGCGGCAAGTTTGCAACTGAAGTTTGCATTTAAGCATTCCATTTTGAAATATCAGTCACAACACCAGTAAAGACAAGCACAAATGTTAAAACTTACCACTTATTGCAAGTTATGAGTGCTTGTTAGAAATTCAGAATGGACTTGTTATGCTTTTGCTTTTAGACATTCAACCTAGCAGCACATTAGTATAGTGCAGGTGGTGGGAGGGACTTAACCATAAGTGTAATGAGTAACTATAAAGCAGGTGGTGGGAGGGACTTAACCATAAGTGTAATGAGTGACTATAGAGCAGGTGGTGGGAGGAACTTAACCATAAGTGTAACGAGTGACTATAGAGCAGGTGGTGGGAGGGACTTAACCATAAGTGAAGTGAATGACTATAGAGCAGGTGGTGGGAGGGACTTAACCATAAGTGAAATGAGTGACATCCTACTAATAGCTCTAAACTGTGTGGGTGCAGTCTGAAATCTAATGTGCTAACAATACATTGCAAGTCAAATTTATTGAAACTGGGTGAGAAGCTGTATATGATTTTTTTTTTTTTTTGCAGGAGGGCGGGCAAGCCCCTGCACCCCATATTGGAAACTTCACCCCATACTTCTTTTATATATTCCCCACAGTCATGCAACTTCAGGCAGAAAAAAAATTGCAGTGAAAAAGTGATAAAACAGCTTGCACAAATGTCACCTCAATGTAGAGTTGACAAATGTAAAATCATTTCAAGTGATTTAAATTAATTGAGCTACATTCCTGGAAATACTGTTTGCTGAGTGATAGGTCTGCTGATCTGATTCTATCAGGCAGCATTATCAATACTGTAAATATGTTGTAAAGCGATCTACATCTGAAATTGAATGGTTGATTAAGATAGATACAGGGAGACCAAGAGAGTCAGTAGCTAACTGAAGAAAAAGGGAAGGAATATTGTCGTTAGAAGCTGAGCAAGGTTTGAGTTTAGAAAGTAGGGATTTGATGTAGCTTGTGGGTACAGGTTTGAGGGGAAAATAATTTGATGGCAGTATAGTGGGATTTGATAGAGTGTGGTTAGAAATATTATTAAAGGTAGATGAATTGGCACTGGGGTTAAATAGTTTGGATACAGAGTCAGTGAAATATGTGTTGAAGGTGGAGGGAATATATTTGAGAGTGTTATCAAGACAAGGATTGGGGGAGCAGGGACCACCAGGATGTAGTATGTGGTTTAAGGTATTACAAAATTTTCTGGGGTTAGATTTCAAGGCTGAGGGTGGATTATAGTAGAAGTCTCTATTATCTTTATCAATATGCTTTTTGGTCTGATTTCTAAGTTGTTTGTATTTTAACAAGTCTGCAGGGAGCTTTGTTTGGGTGCATGTTTTCCATGCCCTGTCTCTATTTTTTATTAGGATGTGGGTGGAATTTGATAGCCATTGAGATATAGTAGATTTAATATGGACTGTGCAAAGTGGGGCAAGTGAGTCAAGAATACTGAGAAAGGTGGAGTTGAAAGGACAGCATCGTCAAGTGGAGTTGGGTATGAAAATTCCAGGTACCTTTAGAGAGAAGAGATTTAAAGGTGTCAGGGTAGAAGTTAGTAAGCGTGCAGCATGTGATAAATTTATGCTGTTTAGTAAAGTGAAGGATATATCTAAGTACTTTTATTGGGGAGTGATCACTTAATGTGTTGGGAAGGGTTTCAGGATTGTGATATTTAGAGGGATGAGAGACTAGAATCCAGTCGATAAGGGTGCTGTGTGTATGAGAGTTGGTGGTATGGGTGGCATCAGCGATAAGTTGAGTAAAGCCATACAAGTTTATGTGTAAGGAAGAATTTGGGATAGAGAGAGTTAACCAATTAATATTGACATCACCAAGAATAATGGTTTCATTAGGAATATGTTAAGAGAAGTATGAGAGAATGTTTTTCAGCAGGGGTGTAAGTTATCCCCTGGGGAATGTAGATTGCTACTATTGTGATGGTGGCATGGGTGTCAAGAACAAGGTTGGCTGTCAGTATTTCAGCAAGAGAAAAGGACGGGATAGTTTTATTAGGAGTTGTCAGAGTAAGGTGGTCAGAGTAAACAATGGCAACTCTACCACCCTTTTTCTTTTGGCGGTCAAGGCGCAGTGTACTATATAGCCAGGGGGGAGAAAGTCCTTGTCATGGTGTTAGGGTTTTAGCCAAGTTTCTGTTAGGGTGATGATATCAGGAGTATGGCTGATATATATATATATATATATATATATATATATATATATATATATGTGTGTGTGTGTGTGTGTGTGTGTGTATATATATATATATATATATATATATATATATATATGTGTGTGTATATATATATATATATATATATATATATATATATATATATATATATGTATATAGGAGGTATAAAATTTTGTATATATTTATTTTACATTTGTTTATATATTATAAAAAAAAAAAATATATATATATATATATATATATATATATATATGTATATGGGTCTACTTTTAAAGCTTGAAGTTTCAAAACTTCACATTTCTTATGGCCGAGACCATAAGATCGAAGTTTTGAAGCATCAGACTGTTTAAATGGAGATCGCTGAACAGTGCGTAACAGGAAATTTACCATTTTCCTCGCTGTAGTGCGATCTTGGAGTTGGGTATATTAGCAGGGGTTGTGGTGGGTGCAGGGGGGCTTACCTTCCTGCAAAAACATAAAAAAGTGTTTTATTTATTTATTTATTTTTTTTAAGCTTCAAAACTTCGATCTTTTGGTCTCTACCATAAGAAATTCAAAGTTTTGAAACTTTGAGCTTTAAAAGTAGACCCATATATATATACATATATATATATATATATATGTATATATATATATATATATATATATATATATATATATATATATATATATATATATATATATATATACATATATATATATATATATATATATATATATATATATGTGTGTGTGTGTGTGTGTGTGTATATATATAAACTGCAAGAAAGACCCATAATAATATTTCAGCTGCATGGCTTCTGAATGCCCATGACTTTTTAAGTCTTAATATGTTCATACCTAGCAATAAAGCCAAACCCCGTTAACAGTAGTCACACATGCTTCATCCTTTCTTTGACCTTATCAGTAAAATATAAGTGAATTATTTTGCTATAATTTATTAAAGACAGAATTTAAAATCAAGCTTAATGTCCATAAACATTAGGGTGACTGCAAAATATCTCATTTAACATCCAAATCAAAGAGTAGAAAAATCACACAGACAAACAGTAAAAACTGCAAGAAAGTCCAGTGAAGCTACAGTCCTCACTGTGTAATATTTTTAACCTCCTATAATGGATATCCATGGGCAGAAGCATAGCTGTCTCAACCAGAACCATGTGCCAGTCCTACGAGCTTGTGCCCCAGCCCCTTAGTTCTTCAAGTGAAGAAAAGAAAAAAAAACCTTTTCCCTATTTTTACACATGGGTTTGGGGAGTCACACAAGCAGTGATCATCACCTAGAACCAATGTTCAGTTAATTCTGCTGGGAGGCTAGCCCTGTCTCTGTTGTTCTTTCATAACATGCAAACGTACACATACACACTCACACCAAAGACAAATTTGTAGTGTCCGATCCACCTACTTCCTAAATATTTATATATATATATATATATATATATATATATATATATATATATACATATATGCATGGTAATCATGTACTCTGATAAAAGACTGTGATAAGTATGTTATCAGGTGTAGAGAGGCCACACTCATGGCTGCCTGAATGATGGGCCTTCTGAACCGCTATCAATCCTGTGCTGTGGATAACCAGTAAGGGAGAATGAATGGGCTTTAGTGGGGAAACATTGATGGGAAGGAGGAATGGTGGCAGAAAGCACTCAAAAAATACGTTATAACTAGAGGAGAAAACCACCCACTAAACAACCCTTTATGTCATGTGTGTAAAGCTCTATTAAACAGGCAGCTTATTACCATCACAGCCCACTAAAACTAATAAGGTAAAATAATGCAGACTAAAAACATAGAGAAAAAAGCATAAGTGGAGTACATGTCTGGTGTATGTCATACATAATATATCTAGAGTAAAATCATACAGAAAAAAAGTGTTCTTGTTATTGTATCTTTCGGCTTTTCCTGGTTAGGGGTCACCACAGCAGAACTCCGGTCCGCTAATGATTGGCAGTAGATTTTTACGTACCGACCTGCCAGGCCTGACACACAACCTTCAACGAAGGTACGCCCATTCACGCATGTCTCCACACAGAAGACGCTTTAGCTGAGAATCGAACTGGACAACATCTTACTGTGAGGCGACAATGCTACCACAGCACCACATCTGGTTAATTTGATACATAATATATCCAGACTAAAAACATACAGAAAAAAGGACAAGTGGAATACACGCCTGGTTAATGTGATATGTATTGCTTTGTAAATTTAGTGACAGAATTTAAATTGTAGACCATTACATAATGTGGTGCTCTCTTATACACATTTTTAAACTAGAGAGGTTCCCACCATGCCCATTTTTTAAACTGGAGAGAGAGGCTCTTCCCACTAAGAGAATAATTGGGCTGAATAGGCAAGTCACATACTACCCAGCCAGAGGGGCCAGCAATCAATATTCATCTTCACTCACTGTGAGGAAAACAGGAGCATTAATCCCTAGATGGTTCTTGAGACACCATTTCCATGCTCTCAAGTGATTGGCAGTCTTTAGGAAGGATAGGAATCCATGCTAATCTGTCTCCCCACCCCCTTTTACTAGGAACAAAACAATAGGACTTCTCAAGGTAGTTCCTGAAAATCAGTTTGCAGTCCATCCAGCAATCTGTACCCTTGTCCTAGATGTTGCAGATTTAAGCTGAAAAAGATGGTTAATGCTGTAGGTATTGCAGTATGCACTTAGTGTGTGGGAAGGTATGAAAGGAAAGGTAGCCAAAAATCAATTTAAGGGGAGGGTCTTGCTAGTATGATTTTGCATTGTCCAATAACAGAACAGATGGAATAGGACTGGGAGGAGCTTCTAAAGTCCAATTTACATAAGGGATAGGTCATTTAAGACACACTAGTACAGCAGGAACATGGTGAGCGGGAGGGGGGATCCAAACTGGTCACAAAGCATCTTTGTGTGGCACCTCACAGGTATTAAACCCTGTATTGGTATGCATGTGAAAATACTTTGAGTAATATCACTTGTGCTATGTGCAGTTAGTTGCTTCCACATGTTAGAAACAGAAAGAAATTTCTTTCTAAACTAATGAATGTAGCAGTCACCCTCTTGTAGAAATAGTAGGTGAGTACCTATAACACACACATATAAGGTACTTAAAATTATTTAACTTATTAAATTTTTGCCAATTAACTGATATACATCTTAGAACCGTATTTGTCATTTAACTGCCAGTGTTGCATCTTGTGGTGCAAATTAATTTTTTCTGCTGTTTGTTTATGCATTGTTAATTGTCATGACAGCTTTATGGGATGTTTGCCTATGGTTGTATTTTATTGTTGTTATGTTCACTTAACGCCACATCTGTAAATTATTACTTGATTAACTGTATTTTAGTCTGTTGATGAAAATGTCATGTAGCTAAAATCATAAGAAACAGACAAATAAATAAATAAATATGAAATGATCTTGTGAACTAGTTAGTTTTGTTGAACTTATGATTTAAATATTTTCTTGAATCTCTCTAGAGAAAAAAAAAAGTTTTGTGTTTCCAGCCACACCCTGTCACTTAATTTTAAATACATGAATAAATAAATAAATAAATAAATTTACCTTTAAGAATTATTTCTCTTTCCACATTTTTATGGCTAAATTTCCTCCCAGTACACATGCTAAAATTGTTGCACTTGCATCCTGAGTGCCAGATTGGTGTACATATATGTATATACATATATATATATATACATATATATATATATGTATATATATATATATATATATATATATACTTCCACTAAACTACAGTATATGTATTTAACTAGTCTGTTCTTATTATTAAGGTTAAATGATTCATGCTGGAATGTTTGGTAAAAACACATATTTCTGTTCATTACAGTACTTTTCCATATGCACCAAGTAACTTGCTAAGTTTTATTTCTTTCACATATGTATACACTATCATATGTAGCTATATGTGTTTATTTATTTTTTTATTTTTTTATTTTTTTATTCTTAAGTACTTTGTCAGTAAATGTTTCTGGGTGTGATTTATAAATGTGTGTTCTGTACTATGTAGGGCCAGCGTGCAGAGAAAATCTGCACCAAAGCCCAATGAAATTTAGAGACCCGACTATACAGTGAATATAGATCCATGTTGATTTTGAAAATAATGACTGAACAATGGCACACCTCTTACTGCTGTAATCTTCCACAGTTATGCAAATGGGAATGGCCTTGTGCATATGAAGGGGTACAGAAGGTGGTGTACCACAAGCCAGTGAATATGTGGCACCGCAGTATAAGCTAAGTTGTATGCCTTAGAAACAATATAGTTACTTACTAATGGCCGCTTCAGCTTGGCAGGACAATAACTATAGATACTGATCCTTCTTTCTTGGTAAAAACACTAAGTAAACAATGTGCACATAGCCCTCTACTCTTGTGTGTCCTGTGAGCTTTGATTGACAGCAATGGGGTAGAATGTTTTGCATGCTTTGTGGCCAATCACATATGATCCCATAATGTGGATACACTTCCTAACTTCAGAAAACAAGTATTAATGATACAGCAAGTAGTAGCTGATGTCTAGTAATATACATTCACACAGTGTGGCTGCTGAGACTCATTGTATGAAATGCTTGCAGATAACATGATCCCAGTGTTTGAAACCTTGTCTCTTCGCCAGCTCATATATGTATGTGCATACACAATCTTATATGCATGCATGTAGATATCTGCTGTTTCTTCAGAATACAAGTAGGTAAAAAAAAAACAGATTCAAATGAGCTGAAGGCAGAATTGTGTAAAACATGGATGCCAAACTCTGAGTACTGAATCTCTGCGCATAGCAACTTATAAAATCCCACATGGAATTCGGGAGAACATAGAGACTCCACAGGGAAAGGAACCAAACCAGAGAAGCGTGTGACGTAAGGCAACATTTCTAACCAATGCATCACTTTTGCGATCTGAACCACCTCCCGCAATGAAGTTTTGAGGAAGGAGGATTTACATTAAAGTAGTTGGTGTGCATGTACAAGTCTGTAAAACAATGCCTTAACTATGTTTGATGTGAAGAGTCTTTTTCCAACTTTCTATTATAACTGTTTTGTGATGGAAGTAAATCGACAGAAGCACAATTGGCAGTAATATCGGATCATTTCATGTCAACTTGCTAAAGGTAGTTTTGGTGAATACAAACAGATCCTACACTCCCCACACTTATATATAACAAGTCTAAGGTTGCAAAACAGAGGAGAAAAGGATAAACTCTACTGTCAGTGAAAGTAATTTCAGCAAACAGTATTCATTCTTTTTGCATTCACCTAAACTACCTTCCTAAACCTGACATGCTCCCTATTGTATTTGTTAACTATTAATTTTTCATTATGCATGCCCTCAGGTTACAGGGGCATAAGCACCAGTGTGACTCAGTCACACTCATTCCATATGGAAGTAAATGACCAGAGACGTACCTCCCTAGAATGTATGAAGGGAGACATCATGGAGCTCTCAGAATGTGTGTTTCAGGCTGGTACAAGCTTAGCATTGAGCAGTGTTTTAGGGAGGAAGTAAAATGTCCTATGCAGACTGCCTCAAGGCCCTATCCCTGTATTCTGTCTCCTACAGGCTTTTGAGGAGAGATCTATGCCTGGAATACAGGGGATTGTCAGACTCTACTCTGATGGACTACCTGCATATCTGCAAAAAACAGCACCAGAATTACCAATTATAAAAACTTAAACCTTTCCTGTGATATAAATAGGACCTGCTAGAGAGACAGGTATGTATCCCAGAGACTACCCAATCAAGCTTACCCTCCATATGAAGCAGAGTTCCTCTCTAACCCAATTTAAGTGCAGCTAGGACAATTGGATGGGTAACAGGAAATTTAACCCTAGTTTGGCACCTATGTCTCTAATGGACACAGACAACCTGTAAGTGGTTCATCTCCCAGGCCCCTGCTTTTAAATGCTTCAATTCCCAAGCCCTTGCTTACACTTATCAAGGGTATCAGAACTTGTCAGAGATTTGAGATGCATGCCTAGGCTTAAAAACGCCCTTGTGGTCATTAGCCTAGTAAACACCTATAAACATGTGAGCCTATTTCTTCCTCTTCTTTCAGCTTTTCCCGGTTAGGGGTCGCCACAGCGGATCACCTGTCCACTCATGGTTGGCAGTGGAGTTTTACGGTGTCAAGTTAAACATGTGAGCCTATTAAATTCTCTAAATAGCTGAAGTGAATGCTAACGTTTAAGGATATTCTATTTAAACATTGCTAGTCATAACTCTGAACTTTTTTGTTCAAGAATTCTGGACAGAGACTAAAATAATGAAGAGAAAAAGGCCCCAAATCATTGATACTTCCTAAATATTACTTCAGTTCACTTAGAGTTAACAGAACATGTTTTTCAGTAAGCTGAATTTTCCTAAAAATAAGAAGTGGAAAACTCTAATGGCTGGCATTATTGAGTTACCGCAGTTGGTGCAGAGGGTTAAGGCTGTGAGCTATAGTTCTTGTGGTACAGGGTTTGACACCCTCAGCCCTTATTTTCCTACTGTGTGACCGTGAGCAAGTCATTTAGCCAGGCATTGCTCCCGGGTCACCCCTGAAAAGGGACTTTGTCTCCAGTGGGTCTACATGGTTAGTATATAGATGTTAATGGTAATCCTTAGTGATTTTCCAGAAAACCAAACATTTGATAGACAGGCAAAATCACAGACAGTTGAGAGGTATGTTGCTAGTGCATCCTCTGACATCTTGTAGGAACTTAGTCTGTTTCACTGTCATATTCGGGGCATTAGAGGTTACCAGAAAAGAGGAATGAGAAGTAAATTCACTGGGCATTTTTTACATGCTGTTATACTGTACTAGGTTCCAGAGAATACTCCAATGTCAGCTCCCAGAAACTAGATATGGGGTGCACGTGGCCCGTAGAATCCCTGATTATTTACAGGCCAGAGATGGAGGATTAAAAAGTATATGGATAGCAAAATGCATCATGGAGATGTATGTTTAGCAGTTCAGACTGCCCTTCCAGTAACAACATTTTTTTTTATTTTAAGAAGCTAGTCAGATGTATGATTACCATGGATAGAAAATCTGAATTGATGTTAGCCATTGTTTTTACTGCTTTACCTTAAAGCACTCTCAGTCTTAAAGGCCAGCAACAAGACTGCCCTGCTGATCAGTGTCAGCACAGCTTTAGCAGAAGTTCATTGTGAGCTTGTGAGGGTTCCTGCTTCTCAGGATTTAGGGAAGTTTATGGAGCTTCCCTTTCCATGACCATGTTAGTGAGTGTTGCTGCTAGATTTGCTGTACATCAGTCACCATGGCCATTCAGTCATTTACAGATGACAGTGAAGAGTGTACTGATAAATTACTGTATTGGCTTGCACACGTACAAGCCAACAACAAAAACAGCTCTGCATAAAACCGGTTCTAACACTAAGCCTTGTGCTTAGGATAAATCTGGATTTTTGTCTGTCTTGCTGATGTTTCAGTAGAGCTCACAACTTTATAATTCTCTTGCAGTTGTGTTATGCATGCAGACTGTATATGCTTTGGCAGTAGTGACCAGTTAAAATGGTGCATTGCCATTACTCTAGTTTTGCTTTGCACACAGTACCTGGAATAAATAGTGCTTCTGGAAAATAATTTGTTTGCAACTGAAATGTATACTGACTCTTGAGTACTTCCCTTGTCTATCACATGGCATCTTATTAAAAATCGTCTGCATAGTTCATAATTTAAAGAGAAACCTATTGCTACATATCAGCTGCCCTATAATCACATTTAATTTATTTGACTGTACAGAATAAATGTGCTTATGAAGAATACTGAGAAAAGTGATAATTAACACTCTTGGCAAATTTCTTATCTTTCTTACTGACATGCAGAAGCCAGTTTGCTATCAACTGGAAGTTTAATTACAGCTATTGATTTCAGCGAGTGCAGAAAAAAATGATTTTACTAGAGAAATCTCAGTCTCCTCTCCTCAGATTTTGTATGGAGTGTTCTTTATTTTCTTTGCTTGATTTAATCATTCAGAACTGCACAATATCACATCATACAAGATGTAGGACTGTAATCTATGGAGTTTAGTAGACTGAAGCAATTTGTTAAAGGTTATACTAAAGTTAACTGAGTAACCTTAAAACTGAATTTACTATCATAGAAATGAAACATACACATTTAGGAATCAAACAAATTAAAAAGGAGATGAGTACCTTAAGTAGGACATAAGTGAGATTGTTTTAGTTAACATTTAGTATTTACAGTTGGAGTTTTTTATAGTGTATTTAAGTGTATGTTTTAAACACAAAGCAGTTGTATCAGTTACCCAGCATTCTGTGTGCCATTCTTGAAGCTGGTGGAGTTTTATGGTCTTTTCTTTAGATGCTAGCATCCGTGTCACCAAGGAAACTGGAAAATAGAATGACCTGTGGAACCATGCACTTCTGTTGCACAAGCTTTTGCTAAAGAAATAGCTGCATTTTCACCATTGAATGCAGGGTTCACAGGTTTTCAAGCCCAATATATGTGTACTTAGCTCTAAGTTATTTGGTTTAAAGTCCATAAAAGTGCACACTTCATTATTTTGATGAAAAATGCAATTACCTGCACAACATCAGAGACTGCATTAGCAAAACAAGCAATGTTATCTCAGACTGTTTCCTCATTTGCAACTGCTGTGTCTCCGAATTGCATTTTCCATGCTCATGGAAACAACCCATTTTGGCCACAGCTTTTAGCACCCACAGTAGAGTTCTTTATGAATCCCAGGGAATAGCTCTTCAGTCAGTGTGTATGTTATGGGCTATGAGTTCCAGCTGGCCTTTGTAACTGTAAGTAGTATTGGTGATCATCAAAGCAGCTGCTGTTGGGATCACTACTGTTTAATGATGTCAATGACTGCTTAGAAAGTGTGTGTGTGTTTGTGTGTGTATATATCTCCTTGGCTATGGATTTTTTAGTACTCCATTTCTGATTACTTATTTTGCGGGGGTCTGTCACTTGGGTACCTGCTGACCTGGCTGCAGCTGTGGTTACACTAGAAATGTGCAAAGCTGCATAAAAATTGATTAAGCTTAAGCAAGTAGTAGACTGGTAAAAGTAACAATTCTGTTATAGTATTCTGAAATTACTGCAGATAATTCTGATACATTCACTTAAATAATAGCAGCACCTTGAGAAATGTAGTAGTTGTTTAACTTAGGTTACAATGCTTCTTCAAGTAGGATGTAAGCTAAATAGTTTCCATGTACAGAATGCACATTAGAATGGAACACTTCATCTGGTCCACTTAAACTGTGAGCTTATAGTAACCATGTCCATCTGATGAAAAATAAACAAGAGCAACAATACAAACTATTATATGGTGAGGTTGTTTTCTGAATGATTTATGAGGCTTTTTAGCTAAATCGACTCATTTAGGCTATGAAAGGTCACTGAATCCCCCCCCCAAAAAAAAAGTGCGCATTGTTAGCAAGGAGGACTACTAAAACCCAAGAACATTTTTATTAGACTGCTTATGGTTAGAATTTCTTCATTAAGCAGCTCAGAAATCATATCCCATTAATGCTGCATCAGTGTCTGAATGTTTCTAGGGAGTTTTCACAGTACTTTGATTCTGAATCATAAAGGAACTCTGTTGGCAAGGCAGTGATGTTGGTAGTCACAGCTCTTCTGTTTCCATGGTTACTTGTCTCCATTTCTACAGGATTTACAGGATGAGTTAATGCACTGCTTTTATTTTTCTGTCCTGGTATTTTACTTCCCATCCTTTTCAGTCTAGGTTCTGCTAAGACTAAAATAGAGGCAAGAAACGAAGAAGAAAACCAGGAGTACAATGGGGAAGAAATGAGAGAGAGAGAGAGTAAAGAAATGGAGCAGGATGGCTTGCATATATGTTAGATGAAGTAACTGGTGTGAGGAAGAGAAAGGAAATTTTTTTTTTTTTTTTACAATTCCACTATCATAAAGACTTGTGTGATCCAGACCAGCAAAGTAAAAGTGCAACTGTCCAGTTTTGCCATACAAGTAGGATTGAGTCATATCCCGTGGGACTAAAAGCCAAATATGGATGTGGCAAATACAGTGATGCTGCATGGTAGTAGCAAGGTGTTAATCCTCTAATCAACATGTTTTTCCTGGCTCTTATGTCCGAATAACTGCATTTTTATCCAAAGTGCTAACACAAGTTGACATGACAAAAGGAATACATGTACAGAGAATGGCAGGGGCAATAATTCATTCACTACATATGCAAGAATGAATTAATGACAACTGACATGCTATAAGCATTTGGAAAGAGGGAATAGTAGTTTACAAAGAGAGCAAACTGTTTAACTAGCATAGAACACTATTTTGGTTCAGAATGAATCCAGGATTCTTTTCAGATTGTGCAGTAGATGCTACTCTGTCAAAGACTGTATATTATTATCTCATGTATTATACATAACACATTATCTATTGTAAATGTTGTCAAATTCATTCTCTTCCCATTCCTTAACTTAGCCATTTGCAATGTTTCTGTTCTATGCTATTCTGTTGGACAGGGACTTCTTGAGGCAATAGCGAACCTTTTAGGGGGCAGATAAGCTGCTGAGACGGAACTTGAATCAGGAAATGGTCAGGCTCCATTAGTATCTCCAAATTCTTATTTCTCTTATCACAGCTCTTTTTTATTTGTTATGATTTCTTTTTAATAGGCTGCCTCAACACTGCATCACGCCTTTTCATTCTTTCTTTGAACCTTTTAGACTTTTGGTCCTTTCTGATTTTACTGATGTAGTTACAGATGTAGATTTGATACAAACTGATGCAACTTTTGATTTCTATGGTATGATTTGCAGGTAGTCTTTTAAGGACAGCAGAAAGCAAATACAACTGTGTTGAGATAACCTGCAAAGAGGTGGCTTAGCTGTTGCATCTTCGGCATCGTGTTATATAGGGTCTAATTCCAAAAGACTTTCTGTCAGGTATGTTACACTGAAATAAGTCACTTACACTGAGAACAAGTCTTTCAAAATCAGGACAGACTTGCACTGAGAGCAACTAGTTTGGATTCTAGCCTGCAAAGTGTTGAATAAAATGAGGGATGTTTTCTTACAGTCTAAACTTAAGTTTCAGATCAGCTAAGCTGTTGGCCAATATGTGCTATATATTAGCAGATATCCTCATTGTCTCAATGAAATGAACATCTACATAAACCCTAGTACAAGGTGCAGGAAAAGTTTTTTGACAGTTTATGAACTTTACATGTATAATTCTTTGAAAACCCGTCCATTTTCTGCTAAACAGGATATTGTGGATTAGCCTGGTAAAATTCCATTATGTTTGTAGCTAAGCTGCTGTGCTGAAAATGCACAGTCTGTTAATAAATGTATGTACTAATCTTATGTATGCCTTTAATATATGTTACGTTTGTAACATATTATGAATGCACTACATTAGACCATTTCCCTTCTTGGAGATGTTCTCTTTTTTTCCCCAGACCTACATAGAAATATTTAATTACACATTCTAGTCAGCAAAATAGAAATGGACATAGTGTAAAATGATGAGTGAGACAACAATAAACTGATTGAAATTATTTTGCTTTCTGAACCCATGTATTATACAACTCATGACAGAATATTCTAATTGAAGTTTGTCATTTTGTATTAGGATGTTTTAGACTTGAAAGCCTTCTTGCTATGATGAGTTCATTTATGATTTTGTTGCAGATGTTGCTTTTTGTTTGTAGAGATGATTACAGTAACAGTGACTAACAGAAACCTGTCTGAACATGTACAGCTCATCAAATGTCAGGTGGGAGTAATTATTGTTGTATGTGTAGCCTTTTCCACTGAGGTTAACCCAGTTTCTTTATGTATTGTGCTCTAGATCTCTGCTCCTCATGCTGTCCTGATTTCAAGAGTTCAGAGCTTGTTTGTGTACCAGAAACAGCAGCATAAAATTAATTAAAACAGCTATCATTTCCTTCTGGCAGCTGTGTGTGTGTGTGTGTGTGTGTGTGTGTGTGTGTGTGTGTGTGTGTGTGTGTGTCTAAAAATAATCAAAGTAAAAAAGGCCTCAGCCTAAATCAATTAGGCCACAAACTCGACATCTGGAAGCAAGGTCTGCAGCCTCAGTGTGGCTCAATAAATTAGGCTATGGCCTGAATGCAGACTGACAAATTAGGCTGTTGACACCATACACAAAGCAGTCACGATACAACCTTACTAGGCACTGAAATTATGCACAAAATTATTAGGCTACAATGTGAATGCACACTGACAGATTAGGTTGTTGGCACCATACACAGTGATTAGGGTTGCACACTGACAGATTCAGACACTGGCACAGTACAAAAAGTTATTAGGCTATTGTATGAATGCACATTGACAGATGTGGCTGTTGACATTGTATACAAGTTATTAGATTATGGTCTCATTGAACACTGAAAGAACATATTCTATTTTTTCTTGAACTGCATCGCAGTGAGCCCTCCACAAACCATGGCAAAATAATAAGGCTCAACTAGATACCAAAGAATCCAAAAAAGCAGTAGGACTCAATGATGACAAAATTTCTATATGAAAATTACTTTCTTGGAAACTCATAAGCACTTTCCCAGTGCCTGCTGCTTCAGCAGATGATAATTACCAACTCAATCATGGTTCCATTAAATACTAAAATGCTAACAATTAAAATCACATGACCTAAAGTTTAAAGATACAAACATATCTGTGCTTAAAAATATACAGGCAAGTCATTATAAAACCAGAGTACATAGATTTCACAAGATTCTTTATCTAATCAGAGGTCTGGATTTTAACTTTGGTTTAATGGGTACAAATTAATTCATTCAATTCATGTCCATGATCCCCCCTCAGTCTAATTATCCATTTTGCCTTTAACTGTTCCGTCACATTTCCGACATCTCCACCCCTTGCTGTTACTTGGGTTTTACCCATTACCATAAACTTAAATGAATGGTTGGAATCTGTAGCTATAATATGTTTTGCCAATGCACTGACTTTATTTATCTTATTAATATAATAAATGTGCTCTTTTACTGATCTATCAGTTTTGCCAACATAAAACTTGGAACATTCCAAACAGTGAGCTAAATAAACCATATGCTCTGTATTACATATTGCAGAGACTTTAAAACTGTAAGATTTCTTTTGATCTGAATGTTCAAAACAACCCGTACTGTCAATCAGATGGCATATAGAACAAATACCATAAGGCTTCATATCCGCGGTGGTGGTGCTGCAGTAGCATTGTCGCCTCACAGTAAGACGCTGTCCAGTTCGATTCTCACCTAGAGCATCTTCTGCGTGGAGACATGCGTGAATGGGCATACCTTCGTTGAAGGTTGTGCGTCAGGGCTGGCAATTTGGCATGTAAAAATCAACTGCCAATCATTAGCGGACCGGAGTTCCACTGTGGCGACCCCTAACCGGGAAAAGCCGAAAGACACAACAACAACCACAAGGCTTCATACCTTTTACTGTGTGTTCCTGTTTAAAATTCATCAGGTAACAGAGTTGTCCCCTCAAAGACTTCATATTTTTCAATACAAAGCTGGTTCTAGAGTCTACTATTTTACTTATATCACTATTTGTAGTTAGAATGTTCCA
>NC_056741.1:1970924283-1970931783 GCF_019279795.1 Protopterus annectens
CACTATCTACCTCATCCTGATCATAACCTCTATTCAAAAAACCTATTTGTAGAGCCTGCATTTCTTCTCTAAAAATTGAGTCATCACAACATAGACGTGACACTCTCATGGCTTGTCCCTTCACAATATTATTAAAACAAGCTGGGTTGTGCATACTCTGACGATGTAAATATGCCGGTTGATAGCAAGGTTTCCTGTATATTTTTGTCTTAATCGTGTTCTCTTCCACATAAATATTGACGTCTAAAAAATCAATATTAAAATAGGAAAATTTCCCTGAGAACTTCAAAAAGTCACTCGTAGAGTTAATGTAACCAAGAAACTCTGAGTAAATAAAGTTGTCATCTCGTATGACGATGAACAAGTCATCTACAAAGCGTCTAAAAAACTTGATGTAACTTTGTGTGACTAAGTATTGCTGCTCCCAAGCCACCATAACCAAATTGGCATAGCTATTGGCACAGCTAGTGCCCATAGCTATGCCCCTGGCCTGCCTGTAATACCTGGAATTGAACAAAAACACATTGTTGTCAAGGACCTGTTCCAACAGGAAACATAAAAATTCCGCTCTGGCTTGTTGCATCTTATTATCTTTAAGTAATAGATTATAGACCATTTCTATACCTGCAGAGTTAGGAATGCACGTAAAAAGTGATTCAACGTCCACTGTAACAAAAACTGCAGTATTCATATAACCATCATTGGATACAAAATCAAAAAAGTCCTTCAGAAATTGTTCTGTATCTTTAAGGACATAGTGATAATCTGCCAAAATTTGCTTTAATTCATGATCTAAATACACTGAAATAGATTCAGTAACCCATCCAGCACCAGCGACGATGGGTCTAAACAATGGTGCCGTGGGATTCTTGTGAATCTTAGGAAGGCCGTGAAGTCTTGGCACAACCGGATGAGAAACATAAAAATAGTCATATAACTGTTTAGTGATAGTACCCAAACCCAAACAATCCTGAAGTGCGGTTTGTATCTGTAAAATAATACTTTCAATAGCTTCTAAATTAACTTCAATGTAGGCATCAGAGCTAAGCATAATTGACATTTGATCTAAATAATAAGATGTATCAAGTACGACTACAGGGCCACCTTTATCAGATGGTCTGATCGTAATACTGGTATTGCTCTTAATATTTAATAACGCTGTGCGTTCATCTAAATCTAGATTATGCTCCATATCAGGTGTTGTGAAGAAACAATCATTATAAATTTCATTTTCCATAGCCTTTAGGAAAACTTCTAAGTTAGATGAAAGAACTGGTGTATATTCACTTCTTCGTTTAAATTTGTTAATATATGATTCAGTGTTATCATTCATCAGCAATTTCAGAGAAACATCACGAACAAACAACCTAATTGCAATCAAAGCATCACTAGAGTCAATACATGCTGAGGGTATAAATTTAAGTCCCTTATTCAGCAAACTAAACTCAGCAGGTGTTAACCTATAAGAAGAAATGTTCCAAACTAATTGTCGTTGGTCCACATTTTCTTCAAAGTTCGTACCTGGACATTCGGCGGACCTTCCTTGCGCTTCGTACCCCTGGGTAGGTCCAGATCGAGTGACTTTTTCCTGGATGCCTTGTAGGGTAGTGGAAAAGCCAAAGAGTCAGTATTAGAATGATTATCAGGTAAAAGTTTCCTCCTAACGTCCGGCGTGGAGCGTGTAGGGCCAGAAGCCCCTGCAGTAGTATTGTTAACAAAAACTTCCATAGGAGTCGAGTAATTAGAAGCTGCATTGGGTGAAAGTATAGGTTCCGTCGCACATCGGAAGTTGTCATTACACTGTTCAACGCATTCAGCCATGGAAATCTCTTCCGCTGTCTTGCGATCTGCAACAGTTTTATGTTTAGTGCTTGATTCGACCACATCTGATTTTCTGATTCTATTACTAGTGGTGGATAAGTTAACAGAACCACCCACTGTCTGTGCGTAGGTACGATCACTGTTATCTCTATTGTGTACACTCCTTGGCCAAGTAAAGACATTCTGTTTTTTGAAATCCTCGATGTCACGCATAAGCTTCTTCTTTTTGACATCCATCAATTTAAACTCATAGCGTGACACTTTTTCAGTCAAATCTTGCACAAAAATGTCAGTAGGATTCTCACCATAAATAGCATAAAGTTCCTCTTGCTGTTGCATTATCAAATTCCGAAGTTCAGTTTCAATCGGAAAGAAAAAATCCAAAATTAGTTGTATGTATGCCTTACTAGTTTGTAAATTCAGCTGTTGCCAGCGTGTTAATAAGTCAGGGTAAGTGTTACCGTAGCTAGGCATCGTTAAAATACGTAAGCCACGAGGTACTACATTCAATTGAACGCTGGCTTCTAAGTGAAACCGCTGACTTTGTAGGCGTTTATATTTAAAGAGGTTATTCTCTATTTCACGTTTGAGCTCTTTGATTTTAATGTCATTATCAGTTCTCTCATGATGATTAATTGTAGGTTCTAAGCTAAAGTTGATATTAAGAAGCGGATTCACAGCTGGGGTTAAAAACCCCCTTAGTTTATTCACATAGTTTCCCGTACCTGGAACGGCGGGTTCGTTCAAGCCAACTGCTGCCTCCATGTTATAACGAAAACCAAAAAAAGGCCAAAAAGTATTGACGAAACCAAGAACCAAGTGCAGGCAGTCAGCAAGGTCAGCAATGTAAGCAAATCACTATTAAAGACGTAATATAAGCTCAAATAGATAAATCCACTTCAACAGCCACGATACAAATAGGATTTATTAGTTAAAAAACAACAAGAACGTAAGCGCTTTCACGGACTGCATGTCCGCTTCCTCAGACGTACAACCATATCAAAGCACTAAGCTTATATAATAAATCAAAATCATTCAATAAAATAATTAAAACTTGCTAATTTCATTGTTTTTTATTTATTGTTGACTCACATCTTAGGATTTTATCTACTGATTGATTATTGTGTTTTAAGTCAGTTGATTTATTTAATTAATTAATTAGCAAGTTTTAATTATTTTATTGAATGATTTTGATTTATTATATAAGCTTAGTGCTTTGATATGGTTGTACGTCTGAGGAAGCGGACATGCAGTCCGTGAAAGCGCCACGCTCTTGATGTTTTTAACTAATAAATCCTATTTGTATCGTGGCTGTTGAAGTGGATTTATCTATTTGAGCTTATATTACGTCTTTAATAGTGATTTGCTTACATTGCTGACCTTGCCTACTGCCTGCACTTGGTTCTTGGTTTCATCAATATATATATATATATATATATATATATATATATATATATATATACATACATATAGAGAGAGAGAGAGGTGTGTGTGTGTGTGTGTGTGTGTATATATATATATATATATATATATATATATATATATATATATATATATATATACATATAGAGAGAGAGGTGTGTGTGTGTGTGTGTGTATATATATATATATATATATATATATATATATATATATATATATGGGTTCGGTTCAGAAGCTCGAAATACTGAAATCTCGAATTTCAGTATTTCGAGCCCAAGAAGCCGAATCCACAGAACAGGGAAAGTTCAGAAGCGTGAAATTCAAAACCTCAAATTCCGGAGGTTTTGAATTTCGTGCTTTGAAAGTTCCGTTATGGTTATGTATTCAGATAAGTGTATGTGTGTGTGTGTGTGTGTGTGTGTGTGTGTGTGTGTGTGTGTGTGTGTGTGTGTGTGTGTGTGTGTGTGTGTGTGTTAAGGGTTTTGGGTAGGGGCTGTGGTATGTGTCAGTGTGTTTTGTTGCTGTGATGTGTGTGTGCAAAGAGAAAGTAGCTTGTGTGGTGGTGTTTTGTGTGTGTTTGTATGTAGTGCGACCTCGGAGTGAGAATATTTAAGTAGGAGGGGTGTGGGGGGGCGCAGCATGTAGTAGAGTGATTGTGTGTGTTTGTGTGGTGTATGTTGTGTGTGTGTGTGTGTGTGTGTGTGTGTAGCAAAACCGCGAAATTCAAAACTTCCGGTATTCGAGGTTATGAATTTCGAGATTTTTAGTTTTCATTGTTTTGTGGATTCCACTTGTTGGGCTCAAGATACTGAAATTCAAGATTTCAGTATTTCGAGCTTCTGAAGTGAATCCATATATATATATATATATATATATATATATATATATATATGTGTGTGTGTGTGTGTGTGTGTGTGTGTATGTATACATGTCTGATATAGATATATATATATATATATATATATATATATATATATATAGATAGCCTGTGTTTATGCACAGTTGCAGGTTAGGACACTCACCATCCTCACCAGCTTATTTACAGCCAGTAGTAGCTTTGCCTTCGCTTGTTAGGTGTGGCATCTTTTTCATTTGATGATGTTGCAGTATATCTGTACCATATTACTCATATAGTTATACCAGTGCTAGAACTGTAAATTATGCAAGCTGCATGTTTACAGACTTATGACCACATTTGTAACCATAAGTTATTTATATTTTTTGACAATATTTGTCCATCTAGGCTTGTAGCATAATTTTCTATGGAGAACGTCAGTGGCATTCATAGTTTTCATGGTATTAATGGCATTCATGATGTTCATGGCATGCATAGTATTCATGATGTTAATGCTGTTCATGGCATGTGTGATGTTCATGGGATTCATGGTATCCATGGAATGCATGGCATTCATTGTGTTCATGATATTCATGGTGTTCACGGCATTCATGGCATACATGGTATTCATGGACTTTATACTGTTTAGGAAAAATCTGGCCAAGGTACCAAGGATCTGGTCCTATTCAATAGGTGGCACTGTTGCTGCGCTTCCTGTTGGGGCTATGGAGGATTTCAGGAAACCTGGAGAAGAGGAGGTGTTTTTCAATATGGAAAAATTAAATATGAATTATAGTAAAGGTGCATGGACTATGGAGGAGGAAGTGGAAGTGGTTTGGGAAGAAAGAATGGTGCCTGATGATTCACAATGTTTAATTAATGTTACATGCTCACAGACTGTACTCTTCAACTTCCTGTGGGCGAAAATCATGGAGAAAACTGTGGTTGAGTGTCAGAAACTAGTAGATGTGAAGTGTGCTTTCAGCCAGTCAGTGTGACCAGAGGCTTGAGAAGAAGGGAAGAAGAGATGATGATGATGATGATGCTTGAACACAGCAAGGAAATTAATTAAATGGACAAAGGGAGTTTGCATACCTTTCTTTTGTTTCAGTGGCTGCTGGATGACCAGAGGCTTCACAACTTCAGGAATGAAGAAATATTGTTAGGTTTCAGTACAGAGGCCCTGACCTACTTCCACCCGATGGGCACTTTTTCCACAATTAGAACAAAAACACTCGTCCATCTACGTAGTTAACTGAATAAGCTACTTGAATCTTCAACAAGGAGTCATTATTCCTGCCACATGAAGGGTATCAAAAAGATGGTTTCCTAGATCTACTTGCTTAAGTGATTTTATCTGGACTAATCCTTTGTATTTTGTTTCGTGCTAGTTCTGTCACTGTCTGGGTCACAGGTGGGATACCAGGCTTGACTTGAACTTTCTGGATTACCTCAGTTTACTATATTAACATATGCAGATAGTATGGTTTTGGCACGGAAGAGTAATGAAATATTAAAGGATATAGCAGATAAATTGAAAAAGTTGGATAATATATAGGGTTACATAGACAAAAGTAAAGAGCTTGGAATAAAAGATCTGTGCAGATGCAGATCTTTCAAAAAACTGGGTTTGAGTACTTGGTTTGCCATCTGGGGAAACACCAGAGATTAATGGAATGGGGAGGAGTATTAGAGAAAGTGAAAGATACTTGTAAAATAAAGAAGTAGGGTTCCATGTCATTTAGAAAGAAGGTGTAAATTCATTTGGCAAATTAAGGTGTATATGAACGCAGAGAATTTCAAAAAGGAGATAATGAAAGCTGGCTTTAGGTTTATTTGTTGTAGAAGGCTGAACTCTGAGAAAACTGTATGGGACAATGGATGAGGATCGTCTGTTGTCCATCCAGTATTTGATTCCCCACAGTCCTTCTATTGTGTACTTTAGGGTCATTCTACATGCTGTGGCTTGGCACCCCATATAGTTTCTTTCTTTTCCACATATTTATTTTCCACCTGCTGTTTTTAGGTTCATAGGTTTATATGAGGATAACAAATACCAGTGGCTCTATAAGTCTAGCCGTGCAACCCAACCTAATTGTGTCACCAAGTACCTTGTGTGTCTATTCAGTGGGGTATGTTAGGTAAATAAGGGATTTTTGGTGGTGGGGTACTAGCTAGGGAATGTTTACTTACTGTTGGCCTCTGTCCATCAGAATCATGGAGTCCAGGCCGGGGGTTAATTTATGATTTCCCATCTAATGGTCAAGGATAGGTTTGAAAAGGACCAGGGATGAACTCTGCTTCACATAGATGGGAAAGCCTATTCTATAGCCTGGGGATTCTTTGAGACACATATCAGTCTCACCAGCATGTTTTATTTATGTTGCAGGCAAAGTTTAAATGCCTGGATCTAGTGTTTTTGGTGCTGTTCATTTTGCAGATGTTCAAAAGATCCATCAGGGATGGATTTGAAGATGTCTTATATGACAGGCATAGATTTTTTTCCATGATTGTGTGAGTTACCAGCCCAACATGGCAACTGGAGAAGTGACATTCGTGGGAGTCAAGTAAACCAGAAGCCACTACAGCTGTGCAAGGGAGGTTGTTGCTGCTTTGAGTGGTTGGCACTACCCCTTTGCTTGTGGCATCACTATGTTGATTGGGTTGTAAAGTGACATTGATGTTGGAAGACGTCCTCCCAGGCCCAAGGACAGGAATGCTCCATTCCTGCCCCTTACCCATCCCAGCACCTACTCTGTCTGCTGGCTTCTTGTCTCCAACAGACTGAGCCTTATGCCCTGCTCATACATCCACCTTATTCTCCCCACCCCTACCCAGAACAGGTAAGTTGACATCCACTGCATCTTCCCTTCCCCATCCCCTATCATTTCTAGTGTGCACACTAGCTGCTATTCAAACTTGGATCACCTTTCTCATAGTCAGAATGCTATCTCCCTATTGCCAGTGGAGCTGGTGTAATCGATAGTTTGTTAAAATTGTTTATGAGTATGATTTTTATTTCAGTTACTAACCTGGGAGAAAACTGAAATGTGACAGTTTATGAGATGGAAATATAGGAATTCTTGTCATAGGCAGAGCAAGTGAGTGGTGGAAGACTGTGAGACTGGTATGGAAGGTGAAATGAAATAATCAGAGAGAGAGAGAGGGAATCTGATATAGAAAGCAAATTTTGATGAGTAGGGTAAAAGTAGAAAAACTTGATATGCAGAGGTTGTAGAAAGATTTTATAAAGCAAATTAATGGAATTAATATGAGGTAAAAAAGTTTCCTGTGCTGCCTCTTCACTTCTTTTGGAGATGGTGGCTGAAAGCCATATTGAAAGGAATTGTTTAATAGAGTCTTCAAAGTAGACAAAAACAGAAGAGTAATAACTTGAATTGATATTGTTTTTAAGAACTTGG